>NW_016107439.1:111491-140079 GCF_001604975.1 Cebus imitator | reverse complement strand
GGAGGGAGGGAAGGAGGGAGGGAAGGAGGGAGGGAAGGAGGGAGGGAAGGAGGGAGGGAAGGAGGGAGGGAAGCAAGGAATGAGGAAAGGAAAACAAAAGATGAAAAATTTTTATGCAAGTGTAAGGTTTTTGTCTTTCTGCTCCCCCTAAGTAAGACTATCAAGACCTACAGGAGTGTGCTGAGTTGAATGATGGTCCCCCAAGAGATATATCCACATCCTAATTTCTGGAACCTACAAATGTTACTTTACCTGGAAGAAGGATCTCTGCAGATACAATTAAGGGTCTTGAGATGAACAGATGATCTGGATTACCCCTGTGGGCCCTAAATCCACCAACGAGTGCCCTTATCAGAGACATATAGGAGAGATTTGACATACAGATGAGAAGGCAACATGGAGACACAGGCAGAGATCGGAGTGATGGGGTCACAAGCCAAGGAAGCCGAGCATTGCTAACAGCCGCCAGAAGTTGGAAGAGGCAAGGAAGGCTCCTACCCTGGAGCCTGGAGAGGGTGTGCAGCCCTGACGACACCTTTATTATGGAATCCAGCCTCCAGAACTGTGACAAGATACATTTCTGTTGTATAAAGATGCCTAGTTTGTGATCGTTGTATTCTTTTTTCTGAGACAAGGTCTTCCTCTGCCACCCAGGGTAAAGCTCACTGCAGCTTCAACCTCCTGGGTTTAAGCAATCCTCCTGCCCCGGCCTCCTGAGTAGCATGTGCCACCACACCTGGCTAATCCTTTTTTATTTTGTGTTATATTTCCCAGGCTGATCTCGAACTCTTGGGCTTCTCAGCCTCCCAGACTGCCGGGATTCCAGGCGTGAACCACTGTGCCTGGCCCATTTCTGATCATTTTTAACAGCAGCCTGAGGAAACCAATAGAGGGAGGAAACATAGGGAAGGGACCAGACACACTGACAGAATCAGCCTAAGTCAGGATGAAATCAGCTGGGCCATGCCCTGATGGAATCAGCTCTGGCCCAGGAAATTCCCGCCTTTCACACCCCACACCCTGAGCAAGCAAATGCCAAGGAGCTGCTGAAAGACAGGTTAGTGTGGGGAGACAAGCTAGCCTGTGCATTTCTATCACAGTGTCTAGGAGCGTCGTCAGCTGTCTTTCTTATTACTCCCTAGAGAGGACCACATTGATAGTGGTCTGAAGAGAGCTTGTTGATGTCCGGGATAAATAAGGCCTGTCTGTGCCCGGAGAGTTTGCTCAGCCTGCCACAGATTCTTCCTGCTGGGGATACCTGCAGAAGTCGTGAAGGTGGGGAAGGTAAACATCCACCCCCACCTAAGGTGAAACTGCATGGAACCAGCTCATGATTCCCTACAGCAAAAGACCATGGGAAACACTCCACTGAAAACAATCCTGCTGCATTAGCCCTACTTCATTTCCAGCTTCAGAGCTGCCTGGTGCTGCCTGGGCCTTTTGAGGTTTCTGCAGAGTAGTTAGATTGCTCCTGAGCTTTTCCCACTGATGGGTGAGATTCAAAATTTTCAGAGCTAAGTCCATTTCCGACTGTCCTTCTGCTATGCAATCCTCAAATTGTATTGATATTGTCTCCTCTACCATCTCTTTGTCCTAATGGTTTTTAAAAGCACCTTAAAAATTCCTTTATTGACTGGGCGTGGCGGCTTACGCCTGTAATCCCAGCACTTTGGGAGGAGGCTGAGGCAGGCGAATTGCTGGAGCCCACAAGTTGGAGACTAGCTTGGGCAACATGTTGAAACCCTGTCTCTACAAAAAAATACAAAAATTAGCCAGGCGTGGTGGCGAGTGCCTGTGGTCCCAGCTACTCAGAAGGCTGAGGCAGGAGAATTGTTTGAGCCCAGGAGCAGGCAGGTTGCAGTGTGCCACTGCACTCTAGCCTGAGCGACAGAGCAAGACTCTGTCACATAATTAATTAATTAATCCCTTTATTGTAATTTTAGGGGAGTGAAGGAGGGAGAGAGCTGAAAGGACTTGCATGTTTAACCTACTCTCTGTAGTTAGATTATGCAAACTTTTTATCTGAAGATTTGTGCCTTGATTCAGTTCTGGAAAATACTTAGCTGTTATCTCTTCAAGCCTGACTTCTCAGCTATATTTCTTTTTCTATTGCTACAGAAACAAATCATCCCAACCTTAGCAGCTAGAAAAACTCACAGGTATTATCTCACAGTTCTGCAGGTCAGAACTCTAGGTTGGTTCTACTCCCTAAATTAAAATTCCTGGGCTCTTATCTAGAGATAAGAGAATCTGGGGTAGGACCGGCTCATTCTCATCACTCTCATTCGTGTTGGTGTAAGGAATTCCGTTTCCTACAGCTGTAGGGCTCAGGTTCAGTTAACAGCTGCTGGCTGTAAACAGGCTCTCTCAGTGCTTCTAGGATGCTTGCATTCCTCGAAGTCTGCCCCTTCCATTTTCGAGCCAGTAAGCCAGCTTTTTATGTCCTTTTAATCAAGGCCTTCTTATACTTCACTGCTTTTGTTTGTTTTGTTTTTGTTTTTTTTTTGAAACAGGATCTCAGTTTGTCACCCAGGCTGGAGTGCAGTGGCATGATCTCGGCTCACTGTAACCTCCACCTCCTGAGCTCAAGCTATCCTCTGGCCTCAGCCTCCCGAGTAGCTGGGATTATAGGTGTGTGACACCGTGCCCAGGTAATTTTTTTTTTAAGTTTTTTAGTAGAGAAGACAGGGTTTCACCATATTGGCCAGGCTGGTCTTGAACTCCTGGCCTCAAGTGATCCACCTGCCTCAGCCTCCCAAAAGTGCTGGGATTACAGGCCTAAGCCACCATGCCCAGCCCGCATCACTATTTTTAAGGGCTCATGTGAGTATATTGGGCCCACCTGCAGAACTGAAGAAAATACCCTTTATTTTAAGGCTTTTAATCATAATTACATCTGCCAAATCCCTCCTGCCATGTAGTACCCTAGTCCCAGGTTCCACACATGAGAGTGTAGACACCGTTAGGAGGCCATTCGACCTATAATAGCTGCTATCCCTCTAGTGCCTTCTTGGAGCCTCTCAAGTTATTATCTATATTCCTTAATTACTTTTACATATAGCTGATTTCTTTGTCTTCACTGGGGTCCAGGTAAATTCTCTAATTCTTTTAACTGTGTGTATTCTAGAGTTTATCCCATTTAATGAATTTTTTAAAAATTTTGATGACTATATCTTTAATTTCAAAGTTTTCTGATTAGTCCTCATTCATACCCACCCGTTCTTTTTAAAATTTTTTACTTTTGTGGGCACATAGTAGGTGTATGTATTTACGGAATACATGAGATATTTTCATACAGGCATAGAATGTGTAATAATCGCATCAGGTAAATGAGGCATCTATCTCCTCAGGCATTTATCCTTTGTATTTTATTTTTTGAAACAATCCAATTATACTCTTCACTTTTTAAAAAATGTACAATTAAATTGTTTTTGACTATAGTCACCATGTTATGCTAGCAAATACTAGATCTTACTCATTCTGATTATTTTTTTGATATCCATTAACAATCCTTACTTCACCCTCTCTTCCCCCCCGGCCCCCCCCACACACACACACTACTCTTCCAACTTCTGGTAACCATCTTCCTACTCTCTATCTCCATGAGTTCAATGGTTTTAATTTAGCTCTCACAAATAAGAGAGAACACACAAAGTTTGTCTTTCTCTGCCTGGCTTAACTTAGTGGCCTCCAGTTCCATCCATTTGTTGCAAATGACAGAATCTCATTCTTTTTTATGACTGAATAGTATTCCACTGTGTACATGTACCACATTTTCTTTATCCATTCGATGAACATTTAGGTTGCTTTCAAATCTTGGCTACTGTGAATAGTTCTGCAATAAGCATAGGAGTGGAGATATCTCTTTGATATACTTATTTCCTTTCTTTCAGGAATATACCTGGCAGTGGGGTTGCTAGATCATATGTTAGCTGTATTTTTAGTTTTTGGAGTAATCTTTAAACTTTTCTCCATAGTGGTTGTACTAATTTACATTCCCAACAATAGTGTATACCAGTCCCTTTTCTTCATATCCTCTCCAGCATTTATTATTGTCTCACTTTTGATATAAGCCATTTTAACTGGAGTGAGATGATATCTCATTGTAGCTTTGATTTGCATTTCTCCTCTGACTAATGATATTGATTGATCTTACCTGTCTGCCATTTGTATGTCATCTTTTGAGAAGTGTCTATTGAGATCTTTTGCCAATTTTTAATTGGATTATATTTTTTCCTTTAGAGTTGTTTGAGCTCTGTGTAGTTTCTGTTATTAATCCCTTGCCAGATGGTAGTTTGCAAATATTTTCTCCAATTCTGTGGGTTGCCTCTTTTTGATTGTTCCTTTTGCTGTGCAGAAGCTTTTTAACTTGATGTGAACCCATTTTATATTTTTTGCTTTGGTTTCCTGTGTTTTTGGAGTATTACTCAAGAAATCTTTGCCTAGTCCAATGTCCTGGAGAGTCTCTCCACTGTTTTCCTGTAGTAATTTCATAGTTTGAGGTCATAGTTTGGTCTTTAATCCATTTTGATTTGATTTTTGTATGTAAGGAGAGATAGTGGTCTAGTTCATTCTACATATGGATATCTAGTTTTCACAGCACCATTTACTGAATAGACTGTCTTTTCCCCCAATGCATGTTATTGGCAGCTTTGTCAAAAATGAGTTCACTCCAGATGTGTGGATTTGTTTCTGTATTCTCTATTCTGCTCCATTGGTCTATTTTTATGCCAGTACCATGCCATTTTGGTTACTAAACCTCTGTAGTATTATTTGAAATCAAGTACTGTGATTCCTCCAGTTTTGTTCTTTTTGCTCAGGGTAGCTTTGGCTACTCTGGGTCTTTTGTGATTCCATATAAATTTCAGGTTTTTTTGTATTTCTGTGAAGAATGTTATTAATATTGACAGGGATTGCATTGAATCTGTAGATTACTTTTAAGTATTATGAACAATTTAATGATATTTATTATTCCAATTCATGAATATGGAATATCTTCCCATTTTTGTGTTTCCTCTTCAATTTCTTTCATCATACACTTTACAGTTTTAATTGTAGAGATCTTTCACTTCTTTGTTTAAGGTAATTCCTAGGTATTTAATTTTATTCGTAGCTATTGTAAGTGCGATTACTTTTAAAATTCTTTTTTTAGATTGTTCCCTGTTGGCATGTAGAAATACTACTGACTTTCATATGTTGATTTTGTATCCTGAAACTTTACTAATTTTATCAGTTCTAATAATTTTTTGGTGGAGTCTTTAGGTTTTCCCAAATATAAGATCATATCATCTGCAAACAAGGATAATTTTACCTCTTCGTTTTCAATTTGAATGCTCTTTATTTCATTCTCTTCTCTGAAATTCTCTAGCTAAGACTTCCAGCACTACGTTGAATAACAGTGATGAAAGTGGTTATGCTTGTCACGTTCTAGATCTTACAGGAAAAACTTTCAGTTTTCCCTCTTTCAGTATGATACAAGCTGTGGGTCTGTCATATATGGCTTTTATTATGTAGAGGTAGTTCCTTTATACCCCATTTTTGAGGAGTTTTTTTTGTTGTTGTTGTTTTTGTGTGTGTTTGTTTTGAGAAAGGGTCTTACTTTGTTGCCCAGGCTGGAGTGCAGTGGCATAATCACCTCACTGAAGCCTCAACCTTCCGAACTAAAGCAATCCTCCCACCTCAGCTTCCCAAGCAGCTGGGACTATAGGCATGTACTACTACACCTGCTAACTTTTGTATTTTTTTTGTAGAGATGAGGTTTCACCATGTTGTTCAGACTGGTCTCCAACTCTTGGGCTCAAGCAGTCTGCCCATCTCAGCCTCCCAAAGTGCTGGGATTACAGGTGTGAGCCACTGCACCTGGCCCTTTGAGGATTATCATGAAGGTATATTGAATTTTATCAAATGCTTTTGCAGCATCAAGTGAAATAATCATATGGTTTTTGTCCTTCATTCTGTTAATGTGATGTATCACATTGATTTGCATATGCTGAACCATCTTTGCATCCCTGGGGTAAATCTCTTTTGATCATGATAATCTTTTAAATGTGTTCCTGAAATCAGTTTGCTAGTAAGTCAATTAAACCTCTTTTCTTTATAAATCACCCAGTCTCAGGTATTTCTTTATAGCAGTGTGAGAACTGCCTAAAATATCCAGGGACCCTGACCTCAGCCCTTAGAGTTCAGCAGTGACCCTGACTCTGGTGTTCCATATCACTTGGAACAAAGCTCACGGATGACTTTGGTCCTACTTAACCTTTTTGCATTTCCTTTTTGGGTTTTATTTTTACATTTCCTAATTGGTATGTGTTTGGGGCAAAGGGAAGCCGAAGAGTAATCTTGACTGGATGGCTGTCGCACAGCCATTTTGCGTTTATGACTACCTCTTTTCCAAAAAAGAAAACTGTTGTTCACAAAAAAGTGTTAAATTGTACACGTGCAAGATGTTGTGCAAAAGTCATCTATCCAACCAAACTCGTTACCTCCTAGAAATTCCATAAAACAACTCATTAAGGCATGAGAAAAACAGAGGAGGCACAGAAAGTGGAAACATTAATGGATGAATGGGTACAACAAGTAGAGCAGCTACATGACATACAAAGAGTAAGCACCTTTTTAGAGTGGAAGTGTTACCAGATTGGAAGTTGGAGTTCCACGTTCTTGGTATTGCAAAAAAGAATTGGAGGAGACACACAAATAATGACCCCGCAAGATTTATTAAGCAAAGAATGTTCCAGAGAGAGGAATGGGCTGGTCCACGAGTGGTATCAGCCTTGGGTTAACATAGCCTTTGTTCGTTTATACCGCCTTACTACTCTTGCTTAACTTTTAGGGAGGGGGTTGCCTATAATTGAAATATCAGTGTTCTTGTTGTTTTTCTCTCTTAGTGCACCTGCGCATGCCTGCCATTCCATAATTTTAAGTGTATGTATGATATGCATTCTATACGTATGGGCTTTAAGTAGCTTATTATAATAAAATGTTATCCTGAGGACACATTTTACCCCTAATGCACGTGCTCCTCTTTCAGTGACTGTCCCATTCCAGGTTATACCAGATATGTTTACTGCAGAAAGCATTGGTTCATCGCTTCAATTTCCTTAGCAGGTGGTGCCTTATGCTTGTTTTGCTGAGAACGGGCTCCTGGTTAATCTTCTGACTTCCTTCCCTATTCTCCTGCCTCAATTCCCTCTGAGAGATGTGGTCTCCATAAATCTTTACAGCTTGCTGAGGGTCGAAGTTCTTTCTTCTATAGCTGCTTCCGGCTGAGTGGGACTGTTGGCCCTACCTAACAGGGGACCACAGAACTCTCACCCTGCTCTATCCAGCAGGAAATTAGGAAGTCTAGACTTATTTCTTGTATGATGATGTCTGGGGCTTCAGGCAATAGAGCCATTTGTAGCTTGATAGATTCTAAACAGGAAGAAATAAATCTGGTTAACAAATTTACAGTGTAAGGGCCAAAAATTAACAACAGAAGAATTACAGTTAAGGGTCCTGTAAAATGGGCTATCCAACTGTTTGCAATTGTTTAAACAGAATTTAGGGTGTTTTCTGCAGTTCTTAAATTAGTAATGACATTGGTTGCCTTAGTCAGATGTCCCAGTATCTTGCCTGAGGAGTTAACATAGAAACAACAGTCTTCTTTTCGAAAAACGCATAATCCCGTTTGATTAGCTGTGAGGAGATCTAGCCTCCTCCTGTTTTGTAAGACAATGCCCGCCAGGGAATCTATATGTTGTTGCTGTTCTTGGACAGCTGCTGTAATTTCTGCCAAAGCCTGTGTTTGTTGTGAAGACAAGTGAAGAGAAATGGACCCGAGTGTGGTTCCTAAAAGTCCTGTTACTGCAGTTGCCAAAGGATGTAATACCGCTGGAGCTGCCCTTTTTACAGATGCATGGCTGTGTCTTATATGGAATGGGAATTTTGTACTAGCATTTGCATAAGACAGTCTTGGAAGTAAAGCGGCAATGCCACAAGTCCCTTTCCATTGGCTTGGAAGACTCAAGTACCCTGAATTTCCGCATATGAAATACAATCCTTGCCCAGGGTCCAAAGATACCTTATATCCCCATGATGCTAGTTCCAAAGGTGGGTCTAAACCACTGGAGGAAGTTCCAGTGAGTTCCCATAAAAGTGTTCCAGCCACACCAAGTTGCGCAGTAAGCTTGGACTGGAAAGATAAGCTGGGGTGGAATCTTAAGAATGATCTTTGGATCCCCCAAGCCAAAGCTTGAGCTAGAGGCAAAGATGAATTGTTGATTAAAACTGTATTCCAACCAGTGGAAATATTGGAAGTATTGGTATTACTTGTATATTGAGGTTTTCTTGGATCAGGATACTTAAGGAGAAGGAATTGGTGTTGTTTTCCTGGTTTGCGATATGAATTGATTTTTGTTTCTGAGGAATTATAATGTTTCTCTTGATTTGTCCAGCTGAGGACGACCTCATATGAACAATTGTTTAGGGATCCCACAAAGGTCCCATTCACTCGGTGGGAAGTAAAACAAATTGGGAATTGGCTCTCTGAGGTTAGGTTGTGAAAAACCCTTACAGGATTTGGGGCATTTGTAAAATTTAAATTTGGGATGTTTCTTATGGTCTGAGCTAAGACTGTTTGGAATAAGCTTTCCGCAGCTGGATTGGGATATGTAGCTTTTGACTGGGTGGCAACAGTGACTCTGGCATTGACCTTGACTATATCTTCTAATGGTAGTGGTAAAACTTCAGCTGATAGTGACCCTGAGGTACAAATGTAACAGGAAGTCAAGTTAGTTAGCATGGCTAACTGTTGAATCTGTTTAAACACTTGGTATTGGGGCTGGACCCCCAATATTGGTGAAAATAGGATTATGGACATAAAAAGTATATCCATTGAGGGGGAAGCAAGTAGTTAAATGATAAATATTATATATAAATAACTAGGATTATTTAACCCACAGTAACTATGCAACAAAGACACCAGGGAAAGTTGGTAAGTATTTACTTATCTGTTGAATGTCTTTTAAACAGGTACATCGGATCTTCCACAGGTTCAAAGGTGTAGTGATTGATGGGAGCTTCAGGTTCCAGGTCTGGAGCTTTACGTATTGCAGGCTTGACCCTGGAAAGATGTATCCAACTTTTTAATCCTAACACATTAACTGCAGAGGGTGTTGTTAACACCCCTGACAATGGTCCCTTCCATTTGGGTTGTAGCTGATGAGAGGGTGAACGCTCTTTCCCCGTTTTAACAAGTACTCTATCTCCTGACCTAATCTTGGATTGCTGGTTAGTTCCTGGTATGGGGAGCCTTTCGGTCCAGAACCTTTGTAATGCTTATTGAAATTTTCCCAGATTAACTAGGTATTTTATTAGCCCAGCTGTTTCTGGATTAGTTATTAGATCATTAGTTAAGAAGGGTCTCCTGTACAGCATTTCCTATGGGCTCATATTTACTTTTGCCCTTGGGGAGTTACGGATTCTCAAAAGGGGTATGGGTAGTAAGCTGACCAACGTTTCTGGCGTTTCCTGCCATAGCTTAGCTAGTGCCTATTTTAGAGTTTGATTAGCTCTTTCTACTTTCCTGGAGGATTGAGGTCTCTATGCTGAATGTAAATAGTATTTAATTCCAAGCACCTTAGCCACTCCCTAAGTTATTTGGGAAACAAAGGATGGGCCTTTATCACTCTAGAGGCTTTGGGGTAACCCAAACTATGGAATTATTATTTTAAGAGGAGTTTTACAACTCCATTAGCCTTTTCTGTTCTGGTAGGGTAAATGTCAACCTATCCTGTAAAGGTGCCTATCAGTGCTGGTAAAAAACTTGTATCCTCTGCAAGCTGGCATATGGATAAAGTCCAAATGCCAGTCTTCCCCAGAATAAGTCCCCCTTCTTTGGACTGGTTCTATTAGTGGAGTCATTCTGTTTCCTGGATTGTTAAATGCTCACAGTGAGCAGGCCTGACAGACCTGCTTAACTACTAAGGCTAAATTACACCCGATAAAGAGCCTGTTTGCCATCGCCAGAGTGGCATTTCTCCCCATCTGTAAAGAGTTGTGCAGGGTTTCTTATAACCTTCCATTGGGCTGTTTGAGGGAGATATACTTTTGATCCCATATACCACCAAGATCCTTGTTTCTGTCCGCCTTGCTCCCTTAAAACCCATTCCTCCCGTGATGTGTATTCAGGTTCTATCGGGGAATCACAGAAGGGAAGCAGTGCTAAAGATTGCGCCTTGACGGCTGCTGCTTTCATGCTTCCCTGTCAGCCTTTTTGTTCCCTTGTGCTATAGGAGCTAAGTCCTTTTGATGCCCTCTACAGCGAATTATAGTCACAGCTTTTGGCACGTGTTTTGCCTCCAACAACCGGAGAATTTCAGGCCCATGCTTTATGGGTGAGTGCTCTCTAGTTAGTAGTCCTCTTTCTTTCCAAAATTGTAGCATGAGCCGGCACCACAAAAAATGCATATTAAGGGTCTATATAGATATTAAGCTTTTTTCCTTTACCTGACATTAGGGCTCAGATACGAGCAATTATTTGAACTTTTTGTGCTGACATGCCCCGGGACAATGACTGGACTTCAGTGATGGTGTTGTCATTTACTGTTGCATATCCAGCCTGGCATGTCCCATTTGACACAAAGCTGTTGCCATCTGTGAACCAGTCATCCTCTGAGTCTGGAAGTGACTGATCTTTTAAGTCAGATTGGCTTACATGTGTATGTGTGATGACCTGCTCACATGAATGACCAAATATTGAGCCTGTCAGCAGCAATGGAGCTGAATTCAGGGTATTACAGGTTTTAAGGATTACCTCTGGATTGTATAAGAGCATAGCCGCATACTTGGTTAACCTTTTCCTCATTATCCAAATATGCCCGTTTATTTCCAAGATTGATTTCACCTGATGTGGAGTTAAAACTTCTAGTGGTTGACCTACGGTGATTTTAGTGGCTTCTTCCACTAAAATAGCAGTAGCTGCTATTGCTCACAGGCAGCTTGGCCATCCCAAGGCCACACATCCAATTTCTTTGAAAAATAGGCAGTTTGTCTGGGTTCTGATCCTAATTTTGGGGTTAGCACCCCCACATCCATGCCCTTCTCTTCTGCCACATACAAGGAAAAGGACTTAGTGAGGTCTGGAATGACAAGAATGGGGGCTTTGCTAAATGCCTGTTTTAACTTCACAAAGGCTTCCCTCACTTCTGGAGTCCATTCCATTGACTCATTTTATGGCCCCCTTATTGTTTCATAAAGGGGTTTTGCTATGAGCCCAGAATTTGGTATCCATATCCTGTAGAACCCTACCATTCCTAGAAAAGAATAAAGCTGTTTAGTATAACGGGGTCTAGACTGCATATGACTTGTACCTGTTCTGGGGATATCTGCTGGGCCCAAGGGTTTAGAATACAACCCAAATATTGGACCTGTTGGAGGGTGATTTGAGATTTTTTCTTTGACATTTTGTATCCCCTGTCTGCCATGAAATTCAAAACTTTTACAGTATTTTAGTCGGTTGCTTCCTGGGTTGGGCTACACACAAAAGGTTATCTACATATTGAAGTATGCTTCCATTTTCCAATAGTAAATCTCTTAGATCCATTTACAGGGCTCAAGCAAGGAAATGGGGGCTATCCTGAAAGCCCTGAGGGAGCACTGTCCGTGTGTATTATTTTTCTTTGGTATCTGGATTTTCCCATTCAAAGGCAAAAAGGTACTAAAATTCTGGGGCCAGAGGAATGGAAAAGAAAGCATCTTTCAGGTTTAGGACCAAGAACCATTTTGCATCCCCTGGCATCTGATCCAGGACAGTGTATGGTTCTGCCACCAATGGGTGGATGGGGATAACAGCTTCCTTGATTGTTCTGAGATCCTGTACTAGCTGATATTCCCCTCAAGTTAAGATGGGTAAAATGGGAGTATTGCAGGGAAAATTGCAAGGCTTTAAAAGTTCATGAGTTAGCAATTCTTGAATGATGGGCTTTCAGCTTAATTGGATATCATTTTCAGTTCGGAAAATAGCTGGAGTCTTTTTAAGCTGTATTTTGCCTGGCTTTGCCATTTTGGCTTTCCCTGGTTTCCCGGTATACCAAGCTAGTGGGTTAACCTTTTTGTTAATGTGGTCTGGGACACTTTACTTACCCAACCATCATCAATCCTGCAATGTTCATATGGTAGTAATTCCTCTATTTTAACCATGCCCTCTGCCTTCAACAAGGGGACTCGGCAGCTTGGTATTACTAGAAACTCCTATTGGAAAATTTGCTTCTCAAATTGACAAGTTAAAGGAGGTGTAAAGGATCTTTTTGGCTTCCCTTCCATTCCCATAACATTCATGAACTGGGAGGAAAGTTTTCCTGCATATGCAGTAAGGACAGAGTAATTTGCCTTTATATCAAAGAGAAACTAAATTTGGGTGCCCGTGATATCCAGAGTTACCCAGGGCTGCTCAATAGTAATGATGATATTCCTGGACAGGGACAGTAAGGAAGGCTCCAGGCCACTTCAGTCTTCATCTAACTCCTCCTTTTAGACTGCCAGAGTTTTGACCAATTAAGCACCTTGGTGGGAGCAGGGGAAGTCAATTTGCCAGTGCCAAGGGTCATGACTGATGCCTTCATGTTGATGACGGGGCACGGTGGGAGCTTAGTATGATCCTTTCCCCAATGTCCATCTTTTTTTTGCACTTGAAGCAAGAGTCTTTGCTAGCATTATCTTTGTGGCCCTTTGTGTTTCTCTTGGATGCTTTTTGGGCATTCAGGGCATCATGAATGATAGCTGCCATAATTCTGGCTTGCTGTTTTTTTTTTTACTTTGCTCCCCTTTTCCTTCCTCCAGTTCACAATTGTTGTACACCATAAAGGTGGTGTCAAGGAACTGGTTTTGATTAGTCTGTGGTCCCATTTGCAGCTTCTGGAGCTTACGTCTAATGTCTGGGGTAGATTGACTAATGAAATATTGTGCCATTAATATCCTGCCTTCAGGAGAAGCGGGATCTAAGTTTGTATATTTTTCAAAGGTTTCTTCTAGTCTACTATAAAACATGGGCTGGGCGCAGTGGCTCACGCCTGTAATCCCAGCACTTTGGGAGGCTTAGGCTGGCGGATCACTAGGTCAAGAGACTGAGACCATCCTGGCCAATATGATGAAACCCCGTCTCTACTTAAATACAAAAATTAGCTGGGCATGGTGGCGCGCTTGTAGTCCCAGCTACTTGGGAGGCTGAGGCAGGAGAATTGCTTGAACTCAGGAGGCAGAGGTTGCAGTGAGCCAAGATCGCACCACTGCACTCCAGCCTGGCGCCTGGCAACAGAGCGAGACTCTGTCTCAAAAAACAAAACAAAAACCCAAAAAACCACGGCTGGATTCTCTTCTTTCCCCTGAGTGATCTCCCTAAGCTTATCATAGTTTAATGCACTCCTTTTTTCATTCCCCTCATGGGTGCCTCAAGAAATTTAGTTCGATTATTCATTCTTATGGGGGTATTATATTTCCAGTTGGGTTCAGTTGTGGGGACTATATCTGCTCCCAGTCTGGTGCCCTGCAGGCTACCTGCAAAACAATTCATCAGTGTCCTGGCTAGCAGCCTCAAAAACTCATTCCCTTTCCAGAAGTGTGCAACAGGTTGCCAAAATGAATTGCATGTCTCTCCAAGAAAGGTTGAAAGCCAAAGTCAAACTCTGGAACCCATCAGCAAATTTCTTAGGGTTTTCTAAGTAACTGCACAGTTTTTCCTTACATTGTTGGATATCAGTTACTAAGAAGGGTACCTATACCTTGTTATGACCCTTGGTTCCTGCCAATTCTCAGAGAGGTAACAGGGCAGGTGATATCATTGAATATGGTGTTCCTAAGCTAGTATGGGAAGGGTTTGCTAGGACCCTTGACTCTTGTGATTGTTTTGAAGCTTAGGATGTATTTGGACCTGGATTATAAGGAGGTGGCTGTTGTTTGCCCTGACAGATATGTACCCCTTGCAAGAGAGGGTTATCTATAGTGTCCGGCTCAGTTTTAGGAGTTTCTTTCTGTGGAGAAGTTTTGGGGACTTTGAAAATGGAGGGCTTTTTAGATATAGGGCAATGAAGGCTTGCACATATGGTATCTCGGATCATTTGCCTTGTCTCTTACAAAATAGATTTAATTGGAGGATGGTGTCATCATTCAGACTTCCATTGAATGGCCATTGCTCTTGACTCCCTAGCTGAAATTGAGGCCAAATTGTGTTACAATAAAATATTAGGCATTTCTTTCACAGGTTTTCAGGGTCAAACTGATTCTAATTATTGAGGATGCAGCTGAGAGGGGAGTCAGGCAGGACTGAAGGAGTGGTTCTCATGACTAATCTGTGGAAATGAAGAAGGGAGTCTCGGCCAGGCGCGGTGGCTCATGCCTGTAATCCCAGCACCTCGGGAGGCCGAGGCGGGCGGATCACCGGGTCAGGAGATCGAGACCATTCTGGCTAACACAGTGAAACCCCATCTTTACTAAAAAAAAAAATTAGCCTGGCGTGGTGGCATGCGCCTGTAGTCCCAGCTACTCGGGAGGCTGAGGCAGGAGAATCGCTTGAACTGAGGAAGCAGAGGTTGCAGTGAGCCGAGATCGGCCATTGCACTCCAGCCTGGGTGACAGAGTGAGACTCTGTCTAAAAAAAAAAAAAAAAAAAGAAGAAGGGAGTCTCACAGGTTCATGAGTTTACATCTAGAGTCTCCCTTCAGGGTGTCCCCTTTTGAGGGATCTGGACTGTTATTTTGGTCCATTGGGGTATTCCCCAAATGGACATGTCTTCTGAGTGCTAGACTTCTCTAGCCTTAGGTGGGCACCAGTGCTACTTGAAGAAGAATCCGGCCATAATTGGTGATCTATGATAAGTTTCCCTTTAGTTCCTGGGTTTAACCTTTGGCTTTTAGCACCCCTGAAGCTGGCCAAAACAGTTTCTTTCCAAATGGTTTTCTTAACTATTGTAGTAATTATAGTTTGAAGGGCCAGGGATTGCAGACTGCCTAGTTTAAATTTGTTATTAGAGACTGGCCTCTCAATAAGGAAGTAGAATGCCCTCTGACTATGTGAGATAAACCAGGCACAGTGATTTCCCCATGGATCCACTGCGCAATTTATGCAATGATCCAAGAGCCCCCACCAGGAGTTTTCTTTTAGCACCAGATCCACTAAACTAAAACAATCTAGATCTGGTCCCTCACAGAAGTAGCAGGGTACTCTCCTTATCCAGGTGGTAGGCCCTAATCGTCGGGCTCATGCTAGCCCTTGTGCTCTCCATAGTCAGTTATCTATTGCCCTGGCCCTTTGGGTTTGGGGTATATCTCTAGTTGGTCTAAACATGTTAACCCAACACAAAAGAAGAAAAGAAAAAAAAATTAAAACAAGCAGCAAATAATGTAATATTATAGCCACACAAAAATGCACTTCACCATTGCAGGGATTGATCTTACACCCCATGGGACCTATTTGCCCCATTCCCCAATCAGATTATCTTGTGACCGGAGTCTTCAAGTGTCCGGCGCCTTTTTGGCTATTAACTACCCAACCCATGCCAGCAAAAGGCATCTTTAAACCAAAGCAAAAGAGCTGAGGCGAAAAAGAAAGAAAATAAAAACTCCCAGTTCTTCTGGGCTTACCTCTTGACGGGCTCACCAAAATGTTACTGGGTTGGAAGTTGGAGTTTCAGGTTCTTGGTGTTATGAACAAAGAATTGGATGAGACACTCTAATAACCACCCTGCAAGATTTATTAGGCAAAGGATGTTCCAGAGAGAGGAACGAGCTGATCTTCTGGTGGTACCGGCCCTGGATTAATATAGCGTTTGTTCTTTTATACTCACGTCCTACTCTTCCCTAACTCTTAGGGAGGGGATTTCCTGTAATCGTCATACCCGTTTTCCTGTTTTTCTCTCTTAGTGCGCCTGCGCATGTTTGCCATAATTTTAAGTGTATGTATGATATGCATTTCGTATGTATGAGCTTTAAGGAGCTTATTATAATAAAAGGTTATCCTAAGGACACATTTTGCCCCGAATGTGCATACTCCTCTTTCAGGGATTGTCCCATTCCAGCTTATACCAGATTTGTTTACTGCAGAAAGGGTTGGTTAATTGCTTCAGCTTCCCTGTCAGGTGGAGCCTGCCTGTTTTCCTGAGAAGGGGCCGCTGGTCAGTCTTCTGACTTCCTTCCCTATTCTCCTGTCTCAGAAGGCCTACTTGGAAGAAAAGTAAACAGGAAAGAATGGAACTCCTGATCATCTGGGAAATTTTCAGAAGCGAAAGGGAATTTTAGGGTTTTACTAGATGTTTTCCATCTGTGCGTGGACTATAAACAATTTATTTCCACTGACAAATGTTTTGCTGAGTAAAATAGTCTCTGACTCAAGGAATTCACAGTTGAGGGCGGCAGGGAGAGACAGATCAACAAATGACTGTGTTTTGATGTATGCATTCTATGGTTCTACACAGAGCCTCAGGGAGATACGATCGTGGGACAATTAATTGCATTGGGTGATTGTCAGGCAAAGTTGCAGGGACAATTTGATATCTGCGTTTGGGGATTACGTGGTGAGCAGGTGTTCACCTTGCAGGTGCAGGCTACTCCACCTCAGGGACCAGTAATGGGGCGGCGTTTTCGCCCCGCACACAGTAGGAGATCCACACATCTGGCTGACAGAAAGAAGAGAATGGCTCAGGCTTCAGCTGAGGTGTGGCGTTTGCCGGCCGCGAGCACCGACCTCCAGGGGGCGCCGTGGCCTCGCTGTGTCCGGGCGTTGCATTTCCGGGCACCAGGGCGCCGCCACGGTCGCCGCGCGCGTCCCCGCCGCGCGCCGCGCATCGTCCGCCGCTCCCGTTACCGAGGCAACCGCGGCGCCTCCTCCGTGTCGGCCGCGATCGTCCCTCCGCGCCATTTTCAAACTGTTCTAGCGCCGGAGCCCGCGGCTGGGCGGAAGGAGCTAGTGGGGGACTCGAGACCCGAGGGCAATGCGGCTGGAGGCGGAGGGAACGGCGGCTGGAGCTGCCGGTGAGTCCGGCCGCGGAAGCGAGGGCGCCGGCGGCGGCGGTAGTGGCGGCGCCTTTGCCTTCCGGGAGGTCCCCGCGGGCCGGGTTTGGGCGCTGCCGGGAGGCCGCGCGGCCGCCGGAGGAAGTGGGGCTAGACCGGGCCCGACCTGCCGGGGAGGGGCGCGAGGACTCTTCGCACCGGCCCCGCTTCCACACCCGCTTCCCGTCAACACCCAACGGTAAAGTTGCAAACCGGAGATTGGCCGGGGGAGAGCTTGGGCCCGGCTAGTCCCGGAGCGTCAGTGTAGGCCGTGCAGACAGATTTGCTGTTGACCAATGGATCGATTTAAACATTAAAATGCCCTGTCAGCGTAACAATCACCCACTCTCTTTGTAACAAAAATGTCCCAAAGCATAGAACGACAGCTTTTAATTAATCTTTGCCCAGCTCCTTTGAAGCATCACCACGGCTTTTCAACCTTTGAGTTCAGTAAGGGAGGACTCCGAGATAACCACAGCTAACGGGTTGTCCTTTGTTGTCGTTTGGGATTTCTTGTTTATGTTTTTAGCTCCTATGCACACGTACATGCACACAGCAATGTTTTTGTAAAAATTAAATGTACTGGTTTTCAGACGTCAACCCCCAGAGTTAAGTAGATGAATACTTCTACACATATATGTATGGGGGATTTCCCCCCCCAAACCTAACCTTTTATGTTTCTTCTCTGGAAACTTAAAAGAGTATAGCCCCCATGTCTGGATGGGGATTATGTGGGAGGACAATAGTGCATGGGTGAGGACGGCCTAACATGTTTTTGTCTGGAAGGATTTTAATCTGTCCTGAGGCCCTGGTTATGATTTATTGATTCATATTTATTCTCATTCTCTCCCTGCCAAAGCAGGATATGAGGCGGTATTATCTCTGGGTAACTGGACTTGGTAGCAAAGAGGGGAAATGTTTGAGTGGTGCACGCCCTGCAAGTTTACACCCTGCTAGTAATGCATCTGGATTTGTCAGGCGTATTTCTGATGTCTGCGGGAATTTCCCTGAAAACCCTGCATCACTTAGGTGTCTCTTGTGGAAGGAACCTAGGAAGTCCATGAGGAAGCCATTTAGAAAAAGTTAACAAGAGCAAGGAGAAAAATTTATAGAAAGGAGTAACCAAAGAGAACGACTAATTTAAAAGTGATCTGGTAAGTTGAGGCAGCATGGTACAGAAACCAGGGTGCTGGGCCGGGACTTAGAAGACCTGGTCTCTGATGACCGCCCACCTACTTTGTGGCCCCGTGGTTGTGGAATAGTTACTTTCTTGAGGCCCCGTGGTTTTGGAAGAGTTAAGTAGGGATGATATCATTGATCTTTCTCCCTCCCAGGGTAGCTGTGGGGTTTGACTTTTACATGTAGGCTCATGCATGTAATGTATTTTTTATATATTGTGGAGAACAACCGATATAAAACAAAATTTTTAGTTGGCTTAGAATTATGACTATCATGACTACAGTTAGCAAAGGTTAGAAAAGAGCGAAGTTTCTAAAGAAATTATCTTTGGGCTGAGTGTATTGGCTCACACCTGTAAACCCAACACTTTGGGAAGCAGAGGTGGAGAATAGCTTGAACTGAAGAGTTGGAGACCAGCCTGGGCAACATAGCAAGACCCTGTCTCTAAAAAAGGTAAAAATTAAAATATATATAAAAAAGAAATGATCTTTGGAAAAGTCCATTTTAGGGCAGATTGATAGGAATATATTCATAAATATTAAAAAAGACAAGGACAGACTTGTACAGAGGCACTTGTGTCTTTTTTTTTTTAATTGAAGTGAAATTGACATGGTGAAACGCATAGATCTTAAGTGTACTATTTGAAAAGAACATTCTGTAAATGTAAATACACCTGTGTAATCACTACCCCAATCAATGTAATATTTTCATTACCCTAAAAGGTTCTCTCTTAACTCTGACAGTCGCAACCGCTTCACTTCCCCAGGCAACTACTGTTTTAATATCTGTCCCCATAGTTTAATTTTACTTGTTCATCAACTTCATGTATATGGAGTCATATAGTGTATGTCTGGTTTCTTTTGCTCAAATAATGTTTCTGAGATTCATTCATACTGTTGATTTGTATCAGTAGTTCCTTTTATCCCTTAGTATTGCATTGTGTAAATATAGTTTATCCTTTCTGCTGTTGATGGGGGTTTAGGTTGTTTCCAGTTTGGGTCTACTATGAGTAAAGCTCTTGTGAACATTCTTGTAGAGTCTTTTTGTGGATATTTTTTATTTCCATAAATACCTGGGAATAGAATCATAGGGTTACAGCCTAGAAGTATGTTTAACTTTATAAAAAACTGCCAGACTTTTTCCAAAGTGATTTTATGCTCCTGTCAGCAATGTGTGAAGATTCTAGTTGCTGTAGATCTTTGTGACATTTGCTATTGACGGTCCTTATAATTTTAGTCATTCTAGTTTGGGAGAAATTGTACCTTGTCGTTTTAATTTGTATTTCTGTGATGACTACTGTTGAGCACCTTTTCATATGATTATTCCCGTTCAGACACCTATGCGAGATGTCTGTTCAAGCCTTTAGCACAACAAAATTTTAGTTTTAGCCCAAATTAATGTTATTATTGGGATGTTTGTCTTATTGAGCTATAAGAGTTCCTTTTATATTCTCTCTACAAATTCTTTGTCAGATATTGTGAATATTTTTTCCCACTCTTTGGTTTGCCTTATTTTCTTAATTGAGTATTTTGATGGGCAGACATTTTAAATTTTGATGAAGTCTAATTTATCAAATTTATCTTTTATGTTTAGTGCTTTTAAAAGAGGCTTCTCCAAGAATTCTCTGCCTACTTCAGGCTTAGGAAAAATCTTTGTTTTCTCCTGGAAGCTTTATTGTTTTAACTTTAACATTTAGTTGTATGAAGAAATATTTATTTTAATCCAGCAACAGGAATATCATAAGCATTGATTTTAAATCTGAATTTTCTACAAGGCTACCTACCTGAAGAAAAACAAAAAATAATTGTTTCATATTAAAAGAATTTTTTCTCCTTATTGTGAAACAACAATTATAGCTATAATATAACGATATTTTATTATTTTCTCTCAGGACTTTAATTTTTGGAAGTGAATACAACTTATTTTGGAAGACAAGATGACTACAGCTGTAGAAAGAAAGTATATTAATATTAGAAAAAGACTGGATCAGCTGGGATACCGCCAGACTCTGACAGTGGAGTGTTTACCTTTGGTAGAAAAACTTTTCAGGTAAAGACAAAAATACAGTTTTAAGATTCCTAATCCACTTACCTTATTTCTGATTGAACTTCATGCTTCAGTAAATAAAAGGGTAGATTTTCTAAAAGGCTTTAAACCATCTGAAGCTCATCTGTTTTTTCACTGTCCTCAGTCCAGGCCTTCCATATTGCAGAACTCTAAAGGTCACCACTCATGCTGTACTATTCAAAGTAAACGTTTCTGAGGGTTTTCTCTGTGAATAGAATTATAGTTTTTTGGGTATCTGATATAGTTGAGAGACAATTTTCCCTTAAGTTCTTTTTTCCCCCCTTAAGTTCTGTGTCTGCTTCACTGGTCTTCAAATACAGTCATGCATAGCTTCATGACGGGGATAGGTTCTGAGAAATGTGTCATTCATTAGGTTATTTTGTCATTGTACCAACATCATAGGGTGTGCTTACACAAATCTAGATAGTTTAGCCTACCACAAACCTAGGCTATATGGTATATATCCTATGGCTCTTAGGCTACAAAGCTGCACAGCGTGTTACTACACTGAATATTATAGGCAGTTGTAACGCAATGGTACCTATTTGTGTATCTGAACATAGGTAGTCATAGAAAAGATATTATGCTGTGCTACAGTGTTACAATGGCCAGAATCTCATGAGGCAATAGAAATTTTTCAGCTCCCCCTGTTATAAATTTTATAGGACTACTGTCCTTCCTGTATGTGGTCTGTTGTTGACCAAAATGTTATTATGTGGCACATGACTCTTTAGAAATGTTTTTAGTTGTTAGAAAGTTAATGAAATGTTTCCTTGTATTTAAATTTTCTGTTCTTTTAGTGACTTAGTTCATACAACAGAGAGCCTTCGGCAATCAAAATTATCTGCTGTGAAAGCTGAAAAAGACAGTGCCAATTTTGATTTTGTTTTGGAACCCTATAAACTTGAAAATGCAAGATTGAGTAGAGAAAATAATGAATTGTACCTAGAGTTAATGAAACTGAGAGAACATTCAGACCAACACATGAAAGGTAAGTGAAAATTTGGTAATTTTTAAAATGCAATGTCTTTGTCCTTTTTGTTTTATATGAAGGAAAGGCTAATGTCTCATTTTAAAGCGATCAATTAGAAAATATGGTAGTTCTGCAGCTGGATGCTGTGTGCCTGTAATCCCAGCTACTCGGGAGTCTGAGGTGGGAGGATTGCTTATGCCCAGGAGTTTGAGACCAGCCTTGGCAACATAATGAAAACTTGTCTCAAAAAAAGACTGGGCTTGGTTGTGCACGCCTGTAATCCCAGCTACTCGGGAGGCGGAGGCAGGAGAATTGCTTGATCCTGGGAGGTAGAGGTTGCGGTGAGCCAAGACCACACCACTGCACCCCAGCCTGGCAACAGAGCAATACTCTGTCTCAAAAAAAAAAAAAAAAGAAAGAAAATTTGATAGTCCTTCTGCTAATATCTCCTGAAATACTGTGGGGTATGTTGAAGAGTTCCTGAGATGGAAAATAAATGTGCATTCTATAGCTATGATAGTCTTCACTGTACGTGGATTAGATTTTTAGAATTAAAATTGCCATAGAGAATATTAAATTGGAATTGAAGAAATGTTCTTGAAACAACTTTTGTTTTTCCCTTACTGAAAATAAAAGTAGTAAATGAGGTGAAAACCATGTATCATGCTGTTTTACAGTCAGTCTTTGAGCTGTCAAGTAGAATAGGATGATTTCAAAGGTAGTAGGGAAAAGGTAATTATATGGTTATCTTAGTGTGAATTATTCTTATATTCAGTAGAAAATTTTATCTAATACATGGTGTGAATTAAAAATCCTTTAGCTTCAGACCCAATTTATTGGAGCAAAAACTGTGATGTACATTAGGCTCAAAAGTAGCTGAAAAATGAATATTTCTTTTTGTGCTTAGATAGTAGAAGAAATAATAAGCTTCAGTTAAAGCATTCATGGCCAGGCGCGGTGGCTCAAGCCTGTAATTCCAGCACTTTGGGAGGCCGAGGCGGGTGGATCACGAGGTCAAGAGATCGAGACCATCCTGGTCAATACGGTGAAACCCCGTCTCTACTAAAAATACAAAAAAATTAGCTGGGCATGGTGGCACGTGCCTGTAATCCCAGCTACTCAGGAGGCTGAGGCAGGAGAATTGCCTGAACCCAGGAGGCGGAGGTTGCGGTGAGCCGAGATCGCACCATTGCACTCCAGCCTGGGTAACAAGAGCGAAACTCCGTCCCCCCAAAAAAAAAAAAGCATTCATAGGAAGCAGGTGGAGACTTTTAAGTAGATACGACTTTTTGTATTTTGTGAAATGAAAAAACTTCATGGATTTCTTGACCTTTAAAATGGTCTTTGAATCTTTTTCCTTATAAGAGTTGAAAACTTCATTGAAGAAGTGTGCACGTGAAACATCTGATCTGAAATTTCTGAATAACCAGTATGTTCATAAACTCAAACTATTGGAGAAAGAGAGCAAAGCTAAGAATGAAAGAATTCAACAACTTCAAGAAAAGAATTTGCATGCTGTAGTACAAACTCCAGGTAAATTGATTCCTTCTCAAGACACATTGTACACATTTGATCTTTTAAAGATATTGAAACCATTGACTAAAATAGGACTCGGATTAGATTTTCATGCTTAGACTTTAGTGTTTGAAAATATATATTGAATATGCCATATACTTCTTGATTTATTTCTAATGATCCAGGTAGTAGTTCATACATATGCTTAGAAATGTATGTAGTATTAGCTACTTAGTTACAAGTACTCTAATGCCCAGAGCTTTCACTAATCAATATTTTAAATTCTTTTTTCTTTTACTATTACCTTTATTATTTTAGTTGTAAAAGTAATCCATACTCATTAAAGAATTTGGAAATTATATACCTTCTTAGTTTATTTTATTATTTTTAGCATTATGCTTAGTAGTTATAGAGCAAGAAAAAGAAATGATGGGGCGAGGTGCGATGGCTCACACCTGTAATCCTAGCACTTTGAGAGGCCGAAGTAGGCAGATCATTTGAACCCAAGAGTTGAACACCAGTGTGGGAACATGGTGAAACCCCATCTCTACCAAAAATACAATAATTAGCTGGGAATGGTGTCACAAGCCTCTATAGTTTCAGCTACTTGGGAGGCTGAGGTGGGAGGATTGCTTGAGCCTGGGAGGCAGAGTTTGCAGTGAGCTGAGATTGCACCACTGCACTCCAGCCTGGATGACAGAGTGAGACTGTCTCGAAAAAAGAAAAAGAAATGATGGGTCATATCCAGAGTTGGTGATTGTTCAGCAGGTATGGGTTGGTGGAAGAATCTCCAATATTAGTGACAAAATCATTAAGAATCTGAACCATGGGATCAAAATTATGGAAGTAAGTAAGTCACAGGAGGCTGCTGGATTATGAGACTAGGTCAAGGTGGAGAGATTAAGGAGCATGGTGAGGACCAAAAGTAATTTGGTTGCTGTGAAGATTGCAGTCAGAATGGAATTTTGAAGTTGAAGAACTAGAAGCCATCAGAGTTCTGAGTGATGACAAAGGCCAAAGTGTCATGTTATTTTGTGCCTGAAGCTGAGTGAAGAGGAGACTTCTGAGAGTGGACAAATTAGAACTGTGAAGCCAGGGTGGGGGAAGACTCAGAGGAGCATGAGATAGTGTAGGAAATGAGCTGAGCACCGGGACTGTGAGCCAAAAGCAGAAGAGATGGAGAAAAGTGGGAGTCAACCTTGGAAGTTACTAGAAGATTAAGGCAAAAAAAAAAAAAAAGGATAATCAGGTTTCCTGAGGAAAGAATGGGATAGACTCCGGAGAGATTCAAAATGTGTAATCAATATAGTGACTAAATGTAGATTTGGAAAGTACAGGAATTCTCAGACTTCTCTTTCGAGTGAATGAGTAGGTGGAGGATGATACTATTTCTTAAGTTAGAGAATTTGGGAAGCAGAGCAGGAGTCTACTTTAGGATGTGTGGAGTATGCTATACCCACGAGACATTCATGTCTAAATTTTTGGTAAACAGTGTGGGATATGTAGATCTGTTCTCAAAAGTGTGGGCCTGGGTGGAGATGCAAACTTGAGAGTCATTGGAGTCTCATGGTAATTGAAACTATGGGTGTAGTAAGAATTACCTAGTGAAACTATGTAGACTGGGAAAAGAGGAGACCCAAAGTCAGATCTATGGGAATTGGTATTTAAGGGAGTGGTAGAAGAAGATGATTTTTGAAAGAAACTGAGAAGCTACCAAGGAGGAAAACCAGGAGGTAAAGAAAGAAGCAAGTGGTTAGCTTTGTTCAGGTCAAACAGGTTAATTAAATACTTTTGGCCCAGTTTTCTCATCCTTAAAACTAGAGGTAGGAGGGGCCGGGCATGGTGGCTCACACCTGTAATCGCAGCACTTTGGAAGGCCGAGGCTGGTAGATCACGAGGTCAGGGTTTCAAGACCAGCTTGGCCAACATAGTGAAACCCTGTCTCTACTAAAAATACAAAAATTAGTTGGGCGTAGTGGCGCACACCTGTAGACCCAACTGCTTGGGATGCTGAGGCAGGATTATTGCTTGAGCTTGGGAGGCAGAGCTTGTAGTGAGCTGAGATCACGCCACTGCACTCCTGGGCAACAGAGCAAGATTCCATCTCAAAAACAAACAAAAACTGAGGTAGGAGTATACAAAATTTGTTAGAATTTTAATGAGACAAAATTGTGTATTATGTTTGTTCTTCACAAGGATCTGCTAGTTTTTCAAATACATTTCTAATCTTGGCAAAATCCTTAAAAAGATAAATTTTCCGTGTATTTTGGCCAAGATAAGATAAATCTAGCCACAAGAAAATTTAGTCCTACTATTTGTAATGATTAAGAAAACATCCCCTCCTAATTCAGATTATAGCACAGCTTTATATTACAAATGACATTCCATTCATTATATTCTAACTTTGCTGCTTATAATTTCAGTTATCTGCTATGTTGATATTACTTAATAAGCACGTATGTTTTAGTTCTCACTGCCAGTTTTCTGCTAGTGATAATTTCTCGAGCTCAATAGTGAACACCACAGGCACATTCTGCTTTTAAACTTGCCAAAGTCTGATCCCCATCTAGTGGACTAATATAATAAGCCTGGTCATATATGCCAAGCATGCAGGCATATAAAACTTGTTTGAAAACCGGGTCTTGTTGAGGTTTTTAGGCATGCATTGTTTAGTTAAAGATTGGAGTGCATATTTACATATTGATGGAGAAAATATTTTATCAATATGTAATATGAACTGCAGACACACTTTATAACCAAAAGGCTAACCTGGAATATTTAATTCTAAGACATGGTTTTGTTTTCTTCTTAATTTTTTAAGACACCCATTCTTTTTAGGTGGCAAAAAAAGAAGTATTGCTTTCAGGCGCCAGCGTATGCAAATTGATGAACCGGTTCCTCCCTCTGAAGTCAGTTCATATCCAGTTCCGCAACCAGATGACCCTTACATTGCAGACCTCCTGCAAGTGGCTGATAACAGGTGCATTAAATAATTCTTTGTTGGATTGAGTTAATTGAGCACTCAATTAATTAGCTGTACGTTTCTTGATGGGAACGCTTTTTGTCTTGTTAACTATTGTCTCTCCAGTGTCTAGCACAGAACTTTGCCCAGGCACTCAGTAAATGCTTTCAGATTGATATAAAATGTTTTTACTTGTTTTGAAACTTTGATCAAATAGATCATATATCTAAGGTTTCTGTTCTTACTGGCTTAAAAATAATTTAATGCCCTCAAGGACTTGTTTCAGTAGAGCTGCTTTGACATTTTGTGTCATCTCCAAGTAAGAGATATCTTTTACAGGAATCTTTATTACTTCAGATTTATGTCAAATGCCAGTTAAATATGAAGAGATTTGTAACTGGCTTTGAAATTCACTTTTTTTAATGGTTTCTCTAGCTCTGTGTTTATATTTCCTTACATTTGCATCAGATGTAAATTCCATTTAATTGAAACTTTATTAAGCCTCCTAGGCAAGGCACTGTGTAAGTGTTCTGATGATATAAAGGTTTGGAGAAGATGGGTGTTTTTGCTTTTGAGAAGCTTGTAGCCCAGTACTAGAGATGAGACAAGAGAAGTTCACAAAATGCAATTCAGATAATTATAAGAGGCTCAAAGGGATGGATGAGCACTAGCCTCCATGGTAATAGCTGGAGAAGCATTTGAAACTATGGAATACACTTATGGAAATAGTTTATGCAGGTAGCTTTTTATTTTTTTTAATAATGCAGAGAATGTTGGGGGGGTAATTAATCTCAATAGATCAATCTTAAAGAGTGCATTGGGACCAGGTGCAGTGGCTCACACCTGTCATCCCAGCACTTTGGGAAGCCAAGGCAGGAGGATTGCTTAACCCATGAGTTTTAGACCAGCCAGCACTTTGGGAAGCCAAGGCAGGAGAATTGCTTGAACCCATGAGTTTGAGACCAGCCTGGGCACTGTAGTGAGACCTTGTCTCTACAGAAAATTTAAAAATTAGCCTAGCATGGTGGCATACACCTATAGACCCAGCTACTTAGGAGGCAGATCATTTGAGCTTAGGAGGCAGAGGTTGCAGTGAACTGAGATTGGACCACCGCACTCCAGCCTGGGAGACAGAGTGAGACCTTGTTAAGCTACTGATGAAGATCTCTTCACTCAGTTGTCACACAATATTTTTTTTTTCCTGAAACAGAGTCTCACTCTGTTGCCCAGGCTGGAGTACAGTGGCATGATCTTGGCTCACTGCAACTTCTGCCTCGTGGGTTCAAGCAATTTTCCTGTCTCAACCTCATGAGTAGCTGGGACAATAGGCACCTGCCACCATGTCTGGCTAATTTTTTATATTTTTAGTAGAGACGAGGTTTTACCATGTTAACCAGGATCACTTGACCTCAAGTGATCCACCTGCCTTGACCTCCCAAAGTGCTGAGATTACAGGCATGAGCCACTATGCTTGGCCAATATTTTTATATAGTTATTTGACCTTAACAGGGAAGTGTTTTGTTCTTATAATCTGAGACTTCTCAGACAGTGTGTTATTATTATTTAGGGAATTATTTGGGGTGCATAAGTGACATTAGTCTCTTTCAATTGTCCTATTTAATTCATATATGCACATTTTGTTTGTAGTCAGAGTCATTCATGCATTTATATGAGTCAGTTGCATACATACTCTTCTCTTAAACCTAGATTAATATAAAATGTTGGTTCCAGTAACAGCAGGTACAGGCCGTATATAGCCTCATTTACTCCACCCCATGGAAAATCTTTCAAAAGCAGACCTGGGGCTGGAAGTGCTGTGGTTACGCCTGTAATCCCAGCACTTTAGGAGGCTGAGTCGGGAGGATTGCTTAAGCCCAGGAGTTCAAGACCAGCTTTGGCAACTTGGAAAAACTGTCTCTACAAAACATGTAAAAATTAGCCAAGTGTGGTGGCATGTGCCTGTGGTCCCAGGTACTCGGGAGGCTGAGGTGGGAGGATTGATGGAGCTGTAGAGGTTGAGGCTGTAGTGAGCTGTGATCGGGCCACTGGGTTCTAGCCTAGGTGATGAAGAGAGACTCTATCTCAAAAAAAAAAAAAACAAACAAAAAAAACAAAAAAACAACCAGACCTGGCTTCAGACTTTGTCCTTCCAATATGAAAATGAATTGTGTCGTATTGTACCTGTACAACTAATTTGGACAAAATCTTGATTCTGTTAGAATTAATAAGTTCCAGAAGGAATAGGTTTTTTGCTGTAGTTACACATGATCTTTCTCTCCAGAGTTTCAAAGTAGTATTAGATAATAGAGGGTTAGTTAGGGTCAGAAAACACATTGTAGTTTCTTATTTCACTTACTAAGCCTGTAAATTTCGGAGTAAACTCCCAGTTTTCTTAACTTAAGAATTGGCAGCAGTGCCTCAAAGCATTTTCCTGGGGATCAAATGCAATAGTGAGGTGTGTCTTGCATGATGTATCTGAGTTTCAAATTATTTACTGCTCAGTTTTTAATCTATTCTTGCAAACCAACTCTCGGTGATGATGTACTATATGTTGATTTGGGAACCCTTTGGCACGATATGCTCTACATCTTTGAGAAGCTGAAGGTATAGAATTTATGAGGGAACACATCTAGTTTCATTTCTTGTTATTTTGTATTTCTTCACAAAAGTATATTGGCATTAATTTAAAGTGCTTTTCAGGATTCAAGAACTTCAACAGGAAGTGCACCAGCTACAGGAAAAGTTAGCAGTGATGGAAAGTGGGGTGAGAGATTATAGCAAGCAGGTAGGATTTTTATTTACTTGCATAGCAGGGATTGAGATAGGTGTACTGTGATTGTAAATAGAATTGGGTTATATTTGATATTACCAAAG
>NW_016107439.1:104437-111396 GCF_001604975.1 Cebus imitator | reverse complement strand
GATCTCGGCTCACCGCAACCTCCGCCTCCTGGGCTCAGGCAATTCTCCTGCCTCAGCCTCCTGAGTAGCTGGGATTACAGGCACGCGCCACCATGCCCAGCTAATTTTTTTTGTATTTTTAGTAGAGACGGGGTTTCACCATGTTGACCGGGATGGTCTCGATCTCCTGACCTCGTGATCCACCCGCCTCGGCCTCCCAAAGTGCTGGGATTACAGGCTTGAGCCACCGCGCCCGGCCCAAAGCTGAGTTTTTACACAGCTTTTATCTTTTTCATCAGGTTTGTTAATAGAGTTCATAGCTGGAATGGCTTAGGTGGTTTTAGAGCACTTACTTAGTCCATTCCCTTCACTATTCATTGAGGTGAATAGTAGTTTTTTGTTTGGTTTTTCTTTTAGTTGAATCGTTTATCTCCCCAAATATAATCTTATAACCATATTACATTTTTCATCTCAGGAGATATTTTATTGAAGTGTGGTATGTTTTATAATTTTATTTTGTTATTTTTCTTCTCTTATTATAGATTTTGTCATATTGAACACTAGTCTCAGAAAGTTACTCTTGTGTTGCCATTTTTTTGTGTGTTTTCTGCAAGCACTAGTCCTCATGCAACAGTTTTCTGAAGAAGCAGGAGAATTCATAGATGCAGAGTTATACTATAACCATAGCAAGTTTTGTCTTTTCATAATATCTGTTGGTGTCTTGGCTCAATTTTCATTTGAGTAATTACAGGCTTGTTTTCTTAATGTTTCCTGAAGGTTAATTGGGTAACACGTTTTTCATTTTCTGCGTATGACTGCATTTTTATTTATGAGTGATCTGCACACACAAATATAGATGTAACTTAGATGTTGGTATAACTAAGTCTGTAAAGTGTTTTGAAGATTATTTGGATATAAATGGAGTTAAAGGAAATTGGCCAGACGTGATGTTTCATGCCTGTAATCCGAGTACTTTGGGAGGTCGAGGCGGGTGGATCACTTGAGGTCAGGAGTTCGAGACCAGCCTGAGCAACATGGTGAAACCCCATCTCTACTGATAAAAATTAGCTGGGGTTGTGGCGTGTGCTTGTAATCCCGGCTACTCCGGAGGCTAAGGCAGGAGAATCACTTGAACCTGAGACGCGGATGTTATAATGACCCCAGATCACAACATCGCACTCCAGCCTGATGACAGACTCTGTCTCAAAAAAAAAAAAAAAAAAAGAAAGGAAATCATAATGTCAACCAAAAAACTTACTTCATGAAGAGATGTTGAAAATATCCAATATGCACATGAGTTTAGTATTATTGGCATTTTACATTTTATAATTACACTTTCACTTATTCTGGGTACTTTATGAACAGAAAGTTTTTTACCGTCTCTGTGAGGTGGCTGAAGTGTTTGGAGAAAACAGCTTGACCATTCTGATTAAAGCCACCAATTTATTGTGGTTCTCAATCTTAGTTAAGCTTACTCTGCTGCCTATCAGTTATTTGTCTTTTTTTGCTTGAGTTTATTCTGTTTTTCTCAGCACATATTCCAGGTTTTGCTGTTTTTAAACTGTATTTCCAACTTATAATACTCATCTCCTGAGAATGTCACCTTGTCTCAGCTTTCTATCTCTACCTTTAAAATGAGCCATATTTGTACTCAGGCTGTCTTAAGACTTAGTGGGCAGGGTATTGTTCTTTTTCCTTAAGGCTGAGTTGCCTGTGCTCTTGACCCCATTTCCTCTTTTCTCCTTAGGACCTTACTTTAATCAATTGTTCTTTTTTTCTTTACCAAGTAGATATATAACCACTTTGCAAGGATTAATTCGTTTAATCTTCATAACGATCCTATGAAGAGGTACTACTCTTGTCATAACTAACATCCCTTTTAAAAAAACTCTTAACTACCTCTCCCTCTTGAGGATTCCTTCTCCCTCTCCTTGCAGACTTCTCCAAAGACTGTCTTACTTGATATCTCCATTTCTGTCTCTGTTTCTCCACCTCTTGCTCACTCCTTAACCTATTGTAGTCTGTCTTCCGCACCCACTATTTGAATTGGTCTAGTTAATGACGTCAATAACATTCATTGCTAGATCCAAAAGGATTCTTACAGCCTTTATTTTCTTGACCTACTCTATGGTATTAGATATTATTGATAACTCCTCTTTGAAACTCTTCCATGACTTCATTTTTTTCCAGTTTTCTTTTGTTTTAAGCCTCTTATAACATATTTTTTTGGCTTCTTTTCACCTGTCCACTCCCTGAAATATTACTTTTTTCCTGGATTCTGTTTTTGACCCCTTCTCCTCTTCTGTGTCTCTCCTCAAGTGTCCTCATCTGCTGTCTTGGTTTAAAATATTACTCCTGTATGTTGATGAGTCCTCCATCTCTCTCTGGCTCAGACTTCTCTGCTGAACTCCAGACCCATGTACCCAAGTTCACACTGGGCATTTCCACTTGGATGTAGTCTTTCTGTGCTCATATGCCATATACTGAACTTGTTCTCTTCTGGTTTCAACTCCTATATTCTCTCCTTTGGTTGGTAGCATCAACATTTGCCCAAGTGCACATTCTATAGTCTTTCTAGATCTCTTTCTCTTGCCTTCACATACCACTCACCAAGTTCTGTCATTTTTCCTCGCTAAATGCTTCTTAAACTTAATTCTTCTGTTCTATCCTCTACCACTGTTTTATTTTAGTCATTAATTGTCTCTTATGTATTCCTGCATTAGGTCTCCCTGCCTCTGGTTTTATTCCTGTCAGTTTCATCTTTTAGTCCAGGGTAATCATAATTAGTTTCTGCCTGATTCTTCAGACATCTCCAACTACAAGGTCTGATGTACATTACATCCAGTCATACTGAGCTATTTATGCTATCTCAAACATACCATGTTGTTATTACTTTTTGGTATGTTTGGAATGTTTGGTTTTTATTTATTTATTTTAAGAAAACCAAAGCTTGGGCCGGGAGTGGTGGCTCACACCTATAATCTTAGCACCTTGGAAGGCTGAGGCGGGTGGATCACCTGAGGTCAGGAGTTCGAGACCAGCCTGGCTAACATAGTGAAACCCCATCTCTACTAAAAATACAAAAAAATTAGCCAGGCGTGGTGGCATATGCTTATAGTTCCAGCTACTCAGGAGGCTGAGGTTGGAGAATGGCTTGAACCCAGGAGGCAGAGGTTGCAGTGACCCGAGATCGCGCCACTGTACTCCAGATGGGTGATGGAGTGAGACTCCGCCTCAAAAAAAGAAAAAAGCAAAGCTTAAAAGTGTGAGCTTTTCCAAATTCTTACATAAATAACAGTTAATTAAATCCATCCCAGTTTCCTATTTTTTTTCAATATCAAGGTTTGGTAGCAACCTACTTTTCTTAGTATGTTACACTTATTCATTTATTCTATCAGAAACTGAAGTAGTTCAGATTCAGTTCCAGTACTTGAGCATGTATGTAATCTGCTAGGAAATTTCTTTTTATATAAACATTGTTAAATCTTAAGGGAAAAAAATACAAAAACTTAATTAGGAAGAATCTATGTAGTAAAAATAACATAAAAGATATATTGACAGTACTTCTGTTGACATTTTCTATGTAATTTATTTTTGTTCTGCATATATGCATATAATGTATGGACATAAATATGAATGTTAATCTCTTATATACATCGGAACATAAGAAAATATATCCAAAGAAATGTTTGTTCAGTGTTAATCATTTGTTTAAAAACCAGATTATTTGAAATGACAGCATGACTTTCTATCTTCAGATTGAGCTAAGAGAACGAGAGATAGAACGATTGTCAGTTGCTTTGGATGGTGGTCGCTCTCCTGATGTCCTCTCTCTGGAGTCTAGAAATAAGACCAATGAAAAGCTTATTGCTCAGTTAAATATTCAGGTAATGGCTTTTATAATTATTTCACTGAATGTATATAATGATGTTTGTAATAAACACTGTATGTTTATAATGGTCTATTGGTTTGTAAAAGTGGTGGGAGTTGTTCACTGAGTTATTATTTATAATAGGAAAAATTTGATAGAACTATGGTATTCAGAAGTAGGGTGGAGTTGTTGAAAAATCATGTTTTTAAAGACTATTTAATGAGGCAGTAATTAAGATATACCATGACATTAACAATTTAAAGGAACAGAATAAACTCTGGGGACATGGTTGTCAATTTGGTTTTAAGAAAATGTATATATGAACTTGGAAAGAGAAAGCAAACAGAATATACCAAAGTATACTAACAAAGCTTATCTTTGTATGGTGGGATATTCTTCTTTCTGGTTTTCTTTTTTGTTTTTCAAAACTGTTATAAGTATGTATTTCTTTTATAACATTAAAAAATTAAACATGTATATAAAAATTAAATACCTAGCTTTTATCTACTTACATAGTAGATTCCTTTGCCATGCATTTGACCTAAGGCTGAAAGAACAGGAGAGTTCCATACAGCATGACCCATGAACTTTAGAAATTTTGGTATGACAGAGCTGCCTGGGCCACAGACAGAATTACTATATCATGATATTCTTGTCATATAGAACTCTGTATTGGGAAAAAGTTCACACAAATTTCTTATCCTTTCTATGCTTGAAAATCAAAGCTGATGGATATATACTTTCATCAAATTTCACATGATCAGTTTTGCAAATAATGTAAGTTTGCAAATATAAAATAGCTGTAGTTTTAATCTTCAATATCTCTTAAAATACCGTTTTTAAAAATATTATTTGGAAAGTCAGTGTTTAGGATAATTTTCCAATTTATACACCTCTTAAATTACAACTCCAATTTAGGTTGACTTTCTTCAGCAAGCTAATAAAGACCTGGAGAAGCATATACAAGAGCTCATGGAAACCAAGGAAACAGTGACATCTGAAGTTGTTAATTTAAGTAACAAAAATGAAAAACTCTGCCAAGAATTAACTGAAATAGATCAGTTAGCACAGCAGTTGGAAAGACATAAAGAAGAAGTGCTTGAGACTGCTGATAAAGAGCTTGGGGAAGCAAAGGTAATGAATGATATGTGTAGGTTGTAAGTGTTCAGTAATTCTCCTAGCACACAGTGAGCTTGAGCGCTTTTGATATCTGCATTCAGGTTTTTGGTTTATTTTGTGTGTCTCTTTGTTTTTTTGCTTTGGTAATTTAGGGTTTTCTGAAGTGTTGTTTACACCCTCTAAATGATTGTATTTTTTCTAGTTGTTTGGGTGTCTCTCTGAAGCATACCTATTCTTCGGATGAATCTCCAAACTCTAGTCTGTTTTCCTTCAAGATTTTAATCTCTGTTCTTTTTTATTTTATTTTTTTTCTTTTGAAGGAAAATTTGTATCGTTTTAATTATTTTTATTTACAGAAAACTCTACAGTGGCAAGTTGTTTAGACTTTGCTTTTTCGAGGCTTGGCGATGCGAGCCACAGACTTGGGACCCAGGACATTGCCTCCCCAGTGACGGTAGATCTCATCATATCTGTCACTGTACTTTGTCCTGATAGCTTCCACCAGCTTAGCCAAAGCGCCTTTGTCTTCCGAGTTAACCTGGGTGAAGGCAACGGTGGTGCAGGTCTTCCTGTGGACTAGACGTCCCAGTCTTGCCTTCCCTTGATAATACAGTAAGGGACTTCCATTTTCTGACACAGGGCAGACAAGAAGACAACCAGCTCAATGGGATCTGTGTCGTGTGCAATCACCACCAGCTGAGCCACCAAGGCAGCGACGGTGTTAACTCCTGATCGAAGGACAGGTGGTCTCTTAGTGGGGACGTCCCCTTTGCCAGCAGCTTTCTTCTCGGCCCAGGCCAACAGCCTCCACTTCTTCTCTTGCTGTGTCTCTGGCTTATACTTCTGGGCCAGCTTTAGCAGCTCAATAGCTGTTTGGCAGTCCAGGGCCTGGGTGAGCTGGTTAATGGCAGGAGGCACTTTCAGCCGCTTGTAAAGGATGGCTCTCTGCCACTGCAACCTGATACAGGGGGGACATTTCACAAAGCGGGTGAGGTGTCTTTTTGGTTGAATGTCCTGTCCAATGCCAAAATTCTTTGGCCTTTTCTCAAACACGGGATTGGCCACTTTCTTTGTCTCTTGCTGCTTCATGACAGCAGAGCCCAGAGCTGCCTTCTTCCCCTTAGCCTTCTTTCCTTTCAGCATCTTGGGTGGCAGGAAGAGAGCTAATCTCTGTTCTTTTATCTCCACATTATGAGAGAGCTTCTAAAGTTTCCCCTCCATGTCATTTTTGCTCAAGAATCTTTTTTTTTTTTGAGACAGAGTCTCTGTCACTCAGGCTGAAGTGGAGTGCAGTGGCGCGATCTGGGCTCACTGCAATCTCCGTCTCCTGGGTTCAAGCAATTCTCCTGCCTCAGCCTCCGAGTGGCTGGAATTACAGGTGCCTACAACCATGCCCAGCTAATTTTTGTATTTTTAGTAGAGACTAAAATCTACCTTGTGGGCCAGCCTGATCTCGAACTCCTGACCTCAGGTGATCCACTCACCTCAGCCTCCCAAAATGCTGGGATTACAGGCGTGAGCCACCGCACCAAGCCTGTCTTTTTTTGAGACATGGTCTTGCTCTGTTGCCTAGGCTGGAGTGTGGTGGCACAGTCGTAGCTCACTGCAGCCTCAACCTCCTCAGGCTTAAGCAATCCTCCCATCTCAGCCTCCTGAGTAGCTGGGACTACAGGTGCATGCCACAAGGCCCAGCTTATTTTTTAATTGTTTGCAGAGACGGGATCTCACTATGTTGTCCAGGTTGATCTCAAACTCTTGGGTTAAGCAGTCCTCCCGCCTTAGCCTCCCTAAGTGGTCAGATTACAGGCATAAGCCACCGTGCCTAGCCACCAAGAATTCTTTAAAAGTATTTTTAAAACTGTATATGTCCTTGCATGTTTTTAAGTTGGTAATTATAATAACATTTTTCATCTTTTAAGTTTAAATGCAAAGGATGATATTTCCATTCTATTTTAAATATAATATCTTAAAATATAACTACCTAATTGTT
>NW_016107439.1:70054-104309 GCF_001604975.1 Cebus imitator | reverse complement strand
CCCAGCTGATTTTTTGTATTTTTAGTAGAGACGGGGTTTCACCGTGTTGACCAGGATGGTCTCGATCTCTTGACCTCGTGATCCACCCGCCTCGGCCTCCCAAAGTGTTGGGATTACAGGCGTGAGCCACCGCGCCCGGCCCTACCTAATTGTTCTTTTAATTATAGCCAGTAAAATCTAAATGATCCTTTCTTCTTAAAATTTCCACAGAGTTTTATCCTATTTCAACTAGTTTTATGCCTGAAAATCTTTTCATGATCACGCTATCATAAAAGAATGAATTTTTTTTATTTAAAAAATACTGTCAGCCTATCTGATGGGGAAAAAAAGAAATTTTTAATTTTTAAAAATTTCCCATAACTGTAAGATTCAAGGTGTTAACCTTTTTGTCTGAATAGTATTATCATTACAATTATTAGTTATCAGAGTGTTAAAGTGACAAATATACCACAAATGTTGATATTTATGAAATAAAAAAGTAAAATTGTGTTGGGAATACATCTATCTCAGAGTGTTAAAGTGACATACCACAAATGTTGATATTTATGGAATAAAATAGTAAAATTTTATTGGGAATACATGTATCTCTTAATGAAATATAGTGGGAGAAAATAGTGTCTTATTTAAAGCCGTTGGCCAGCCCCAACATTCAGATTATCTTTTGATCTAGTACTCCAAAAGTTTTTTTTTTATCTTGAGACAGTACGCTTTTGGGGCATGAATGAGATACATGCCCTTCTTTGAACATTGAGAGAAAGGCAGCTATAAAAGAGAGAGTAGGAATGCAGAACTCACATGATACTTGGGCCATAGACAAGTTCTTAAGTAGATCATTTTTAAGAAGCACTGAATATGCAAATTAAGGATTCAGATGCTGATTCCTTAAAACTATGTGCATACCATAGTTTTATATAATACTTGGAAAATGTTCATTTTATCCCAGGAGTAAGTATAATCCAGTTTGAAGACCACTGCTTTACATCACCAAATTGATTTTATACAGTGCCATTTCTACTAATTAGTGAACTAGAAGGAAATTACCCCAATATTTAAAAAACCGTATATGAAAGGCCCACAGCAAACAATCATACTCAGTGGTGAAAAACTAGAAGCTTTTCCTCTAAGATGAAGAACAAGGAAGGATTCCCATTCTTGTCACTACTGTTCAGCCTAGTACTGGAAGTCCTAGCCAGGGCAGTTAGGCAAGAAAAGGCATACAAATTGCGAAGAAAGAATAAAATTATCTCTTTGCAGATGACATAATTTTATATGTAGAAAGCCTCTGACATTCCACAAAAACCAGAACTAATAAACGAATTAGCAAAAATGCAGGATATAAAATCAGCACACAAAAATCAGATGTTTTTCTATATACTAAGAATAAACTATCCAAAGAGGAAATTAAGAAAGTAATCCCATTTGCAATAGCATCAAAAAGAATAAAATACTTGGAAATAAACTTAACCATTGAGATGAAAAACCTGTACACTTGAAAAACTATACAGCGTTGCTAAAAAAGCTAAAGAAGACGTAAGTAAATGGAAAGACATTCCGTGTCGATGGATTGGAAGGCTCAATATTGTTAAAGTGTCCATACCACTCATTTAGTGCAATACCTATCAAAATCCCAGTGGCGCTTTTTTGCAAAAATAGAAAAAACTTCTAAAATGCGTATGGATTCTCAAAGGACCCCAGACCACCAACACAATCTTGAAAAAGGACATAATAAGTGCAGTTTAAATTCTGTTTTTGTGGTTTTAGTTTCATTGCAACACTCCTGTATCTCATTTCTCTCTTTTTCCACCACCTTTTGCATCTTCTATGGTTGTACACACAGCATACTAAACACAGCTTCCCATGTCCCATTGCAAATGCTCAGAAATAACAAGTTGGCTCAACAAAATATTCTTATTGGGTCATAATATTTTGATCCTGGCATTCTGCTCTCTCAGTGGCAGTAAAGATGGGATCCAGGTTGGTAAAAGCAGGTGTGGAGAAAGCAAATAGGTTAGGAAATTCAGGAAATGACAGTGCCATTAGATTACCCCAAAATCTGAGGCCCAGGGAAGATCCTACAAGATGTTTAAGTGGCCTTCAGATGTTCCAGGCAGGCCCCTGTAAACATTCAGTATACCAGAGATTAAAGAGAAGCCTCAATTTTGCCTCTTCATTGAAACTAATTATTAGGGATAAAGCCTCAGATCTCACTGGTAAGAGGAAATGTGAAATACTCGCAAAATCACTTGATCTTATTTGCATTGTGACTTAGTGATAAGTATTCTTAGACTTTTAAGTATATACCTAATAGGCTTTTTATTCCTAGAAAGAGATTAAAAGAAAGCTCTCTGAAATGCGGGATCTTGAAGAAACAATGGCAAAACTTCAACTGGTAAGTTTATTTCATATTGAATTGCCAGCATTGTCATTAAGAAACTTTTTATGCCTTATTTTATTACTCAGCTCTTGATAACCACTAATCTACTTTCTATTTCTATAGATTTGTCTGTTCTGGCCATTCCATATAAAGGCAGTCATATATTTTTGTGTCTGGATTCTTTTACTAAGCATAATGTTTACAAGGTTCTTGCATGTGGTAGCATGTATGAGCACTTCATACCTTCTTATGGCTGAGTAATATTCTACTATATGGATATGCGAGTTTATATTTTTATAGTTCTTTAATCTTATGGATAGTAGGTAGTTGCTAGAAATTTTACATTCTTGTAACTACTTTATAACTTGACTAGTATTAACACCAGAAATTAATTACTTGAAATACTTGTTGATTATTACAAAAGGCACTCCATCCTCATTTATTTATTTATTAGAGACAGGGTCTTGCCTTGTCACCTAGGCTAGAGTACAGTGGCATGATCATAGCTCACTGTAGCCTTGAGCCCACTATGCTCAAGTGATCTCCCACCTCAGCCTTCTGCATGGTTAAGACTACAGGCATGCGCCACTGTGCCTAGCATTTTTTTTTTTTTTTTAATTAGAAATGAGGTCTTACTATATTGCCCAGGCTGGTATTAAACTCCTGGGCTCAAGGGGTTCTCCTGCCTCAGCCTCCTAAAGTGCCAGGAGTGCAGGCATCAGCCATTGTGCTCAGCCCAGTCTTCTTTTAATAGATTTTTTGGTAATACAAACCATTTTCCTAGTCATATTTCTTGTTCTGGTAGTCTTCAAATGATTGAGGAAGTGATCATCCCAACAGAAGCCTAAATATAGCATACAGAAAAAGTATATAGTCCTAAAGTCTGGAGCTAGCAGAAAGAGTGTCTTGCTTATAGGTAGAAACCAAGTAGTCACGCAAATGATTGGGGATTTTTAAAAATAGCCTGTTGAATTGGAAGAGTTTTCTCTAAGATTGGAAAGAAAGGTAAATACTAATTTCCAAGTTCTTTCTTTATGTATACTTTTAACACAGTCTAGCTGGAGTGTTCTGGTGGCATATGTCAATTTAAAAGGAAGCATGAGAGCAAGGGATTTTTGCTGTTTGTTCACTGCTAGTTGTATATGCACTAAATGTTGGATGCGATTCATAACACTTGTCTAGAACTGTGACCAAGTTTCACTAGTGTTGGCTGACAATAAGATGTTGCCATGTTGCCATACTTTCTTACCTTTCTTATTTTTTCCAGTAATGCAAGATTCTATGTATTTTTAAGATAAGAAGGATGATATTGATAGCTAACATTTATTAAGTACTTACTATAGGGACATGCTGGTTACCATGGAAAATACTTCATAACCGTAGATTCATCCTCGCCAGTGAATCCCTAGTGTCCTGGTCTTATCCTTGCTGTGCAGATGAGGCTGAGAGAATAACCAGCATAGTTACAGATACACTGTATGTGGTGGTCTTAGAGAAGATTTTGTCTTACTACTGCTCTCTTAACCATGAAAAAGCTTTAATTTTTTAAATCATATAAGTACATGTTTATTTAGAAAAAAATAGGGGAACATGCCAAACTAGAAGAAAATAAAATCTAATAATTCTCCCACCCACAAAGAAACATTGTTAATATTTGTGTTTTACGGTACTTTCAGCTACAAATGATAATTAAGTTTAATTGAAACCATATATTTGACTAATTAAGTGTTTGCACACACATGTAAGTTGCTGTTATATAAATGTGCTTATAAAAATCTATTTTACTTTTAAGTATGATAGTATTTTATAAAGATGTTAGAAATCTTAATTATAGCATTACAATTTGCAGGAATTGAACTTATGCCATAAAGAAAAGGAGAGACTGAGTGATGAACTCCTTGTAAAATCAGATCTAGAAACTGTTGTTCATCAGCTTGAACAAGAAAAGCAAAGACTTAGCAAAAAAGTTGAAAATTTTGCAGTTACAGGTAAGATGTCAAATTTTGATGACTTAAAAAATGATTGTGATTTCCTCTTGATGTAATGTTTTTCTTAGTAGATAATCTTTCATTCATTCAGTCATTCATTCAATAAATATTTGAGTGTTTACCATTAGCCAGAAACCACAGTAGGTACTGTAGATACAGTAGAAATCTTTCCCTCAAGGACCTTAGAATTTTTATGTTTTGACTAGTTTATACAGGGAATCCTGCTTGATTATTTTCCAATAGAAATGTATACTTCTTTGAGACAGACTAATAATAGAATTAAATAAAACTAAAGGGAAGCCTATTTTGATAGTGGAAAATTGAAGTACAGAATCTTTTCAAGGAAATTCAGTTGTGTTATCTTAAAATACACGCACACACACGCACACGCACACGCACACACACACACACACACACACACACACACACACAATTGAGATAGGCTAACTTTCTGCAGGTACCAGCCCTAAATGACTTGGCATAAGGAACATAAGAATTCATTCATTCATCAATTTGACCAATGTTTATTAATCACCTGCTTTGTGGATGTGTGCCAGGCCCTGTTTTGACTGCTGGGGTATATAGTGGCAAACAAAATACATAAGGGCCTTGCTCTTGCAGAGCCTTTTTTTCTTGTTAGGGAAACACACTAGTGGCACATAAGAGAAGAAGCTAATTTTAGTTGATAAAATGTATTCAATTAGAATGGGAGGACGTGCTAGAGATTGAATGAACTGCTCAATGACAAGACACCAGCAATATGAAGATGGGGTCTAATTTTCTATGCAGAGGAATTGGCAATTGGAGAAGCTTGGTGCCATCAAACGGTGTGTCTTAGGAAGTGAAAGAAAGCCAGTGCACTGTATTAAGAAGAGACCGTATCCTAGGCCCATGTGGATAATCTATTTGACCTCCTCTCTACTTCCTAGCTGTGTAACTTGAGCATGTTACTGAAGCTCTCTGTGCCTCGGTTTCCCTATCTGTGGGGCTAATGATGACACCTACCCTGAAAGGTTGTTTTGATCATTAAATGAGTTGATATGTTAAAGTGCTTAGAACCATGTATAAAAGTCTAAAATATACTTCTTTTGATAGCTCTTTGTGACCTATCATTTGAGCGTAATCTTTCAGCTGTCTCAGACTCTCATTTCCCTGTGTTTTGGGTGCATTCCTCTGCCAGATACTCAGCCATGGATGAGCCAAACAATTAGCCTTCTACCCTTTTACACATGGGCAGCTGTTTGAGTGTGTACCAGGCACATTGAGAGCACTGTAAATTAGATGGTCCTGAACCTCAGCAAGACACTCAGTGCTGTATCTTACATTATTTCTCTTAGCATTTGATCTTCCATTCTCCATGGGGAATATTTTGAAATGTTTTGCATTGTCAATAAACTTGTGAGTCCCATTACCCCCCTCTTTCTGAGTAGATGATCCTACCTCCAGTTTTCCTAAAAGAAGGGAAGCCATTGCAGGCATTCACTCAGTCCTCTGGCCTCAGATTAAAAACCTGTGCATCTTCTTCCTTCCTGTTCAGTCAGGAGTGTCCCTCTTAGGAAAGACCAGTGGCTCCATCTATTCTCTGGGTCATAACTTCTCCGATTTTAAATACCTTACAAATTAATGATCTCTTCTCCGTAATTGTAATCTTTGTACTATTTTTTCCCATCGGCTTTCAGACACGCTTACTGTTCACCAATTTCTTGTTTTTTTTTTTTAAAAAAATTTTCTTTTCTTTTTTTTCTTTCATCCTATTGAGGAAAGTTCTTCACCAACTTCAATACAAAAACTTTGACCCATTCCTATCCAGCCACTCTTCTCCTCCCTTCAGAGCTTCAGCATCTTGAAAGGTCATCCACACTTCCTGTTCTGCTTAATCACCCACTGCCCCACAGCTCCTCAGTCCACTCCAGTTGGCTTCTGTTCCCACCTCTTCAACACAGTTGCTCTTGTTAAAGTCATCATTCACCTCCATTTTGCTAAATGCAGTGGATACTTTTCATTCATTTGCTTATTTGACTGCATTTAACCTAGTTGGCCATTCTTTCCCACTCTCCTACTTTCTTTTTACCTCTTTGGTCATTCTTTCTTGGGACAAATTTGCCAATTCATCCTCGAGTTTGCACTGCACACTATCCTTTTGTAGGTTTTATCCTACTACAGTTAGAATAGTTGTTCAGCCTTGGCTATGTTTTTCATACTTGTATCCTTAGCTAGTGCTGGGCATATAGTAAATGCTTAATACCTATCTGTTGAATGAATGAAAGAAGAGATGGGAGTAAATCAGATACATCAGGAAAATCATTCCATGCCTCAAAGTTGCAATGAACATAAATTAAATTAGGTTCGACTATGTGAAATTGCCAGTATTTGGTTACTTTTGACTCATGAAGAGGAAATTTCTGTGGTAAAAGCTAATAATAATATTTATTTGAGTTATTTAACTCTCTTTGTATATGTGTATGCTGTTTTAAATTCAAACTTAATGTTGTTTATGCATACTATGATTGTTTATAGATATATTTTCTTTTAGTACATTTTCAGATCCCGGGAAAGTACCATGTGGTAATTTATTGCTTCATTTTGTGGTACTGAGTAGTACCCACCTTATAATAAGACAAAAGCAGGGGGACTTGGACATATTGGACTTTATTTAAACTTTTAATTTTTGCTTCTTTTTTTTCTTTTTTCTTCTGAATATTTACCTCTTCAATAGATTTAGTACTTACAGGTGATATGTAGAAGAACAGTCTATGATTTCTAGTAGCTCTCATTCTAAAAGTTATTAATATAATTTACTTGACTAATCAACATTACATATGCAACACTGTTTTAAGAGTTAATCACTTTGATTTGCAGAAAAAGAACTTACTTTGGAAGTTGAAAGGATGAGACTAGAACATGGAATAAAACGTCGAGACAGGTCACCTTCTCGTTTAGATACATTTCTGAAAGGTATAGAAGAAGAACGAGATTATTATAAGAAAGAGCTAGAGAGACTCCAACATATAATACAGCGAAGATCTTGCTCTGCAAATTATAGTGCACGTGAAAAAAGTTCAATATTTAGAACACCAGAAAAGGTAATGTCCCTTTATAAGTGTAAGTGATAAGGCCATAAAACATTTTATGAATTAACTTTGCTGGTTTATTATTATATTAAATGTAACTTTATTTATTCTTGCTTTGAAAAAGTTCTGATTTTGATTTTTGTTTTCTTCCATGGCCTGTATTGTAGGAATGCAGCATTAATTAGGAAAATTACTTAAGAACAAACTATAACATGTTGATTACTGGAAATTAAGGAAGGGCTGAATAGCTGAGTTGTAGAAGAAGTGTAGTGGCACCTGGGCTTCCAGGACTCATTGTTGGATATTCTCTCTCTTTTTAGAGTTTACTTTCTTGTTTTTTTTCTTAGACAGTGTTTCACTCTTCATTGCCCAGGCTGGAGTGTAATGATGTGATCTCAGTTCACTGCAAACTCCACCTCCCAGGTTCAAGTGGTTCTCCTGCCTCAGCCTCCCAAGTAGCCAGGATTACAAGCATGTGCCACCACGCCAATTTTTGTATTTGTAATAGAGATGGAGTTTCACCATGTTGACCAGGCTGGTCCCAAACTCCTGACCTTGTGATCAGTCTACCTCAAGCTCCCAAAGTGCTGGGATTACAGATGTGAGCCACTGTGCGCAGGCATAGTTTACTTTCTATATCAGCTGCATTTTCTCTCATAGCAGAGTGGTTTTATATGCATTGCAGGCAACGTGGTTTCATATCATTTCCAGCCTTGGACCAGTTAGGAAGGTGTGTTACATTCTGCTGACCAAGCATCTTCTCTATTAACTGTGCTAGGGGAGATAGATAGAAATGGCAAGTGGGTGCTGTGCAGATTGTTTTGTTTGTCGTCTGCAACCATATTTGGAAATTGATGATCCAAAAATGTTCGCTTTATGTCATTTTCTAGTTGCATCTGCTATTGTGTGTATTAAAGTTGACCATGATTCATGAGAGATTAAAATTTTAGCTCTTAGTTATTTTTAGTGTTTTGTGAGTATCATTTGAATTCTTCAGATATTCCTTCTTTTAAGCTTTGGAGTTCAGGAGTCTTGAAAGGCTTATGTGACTTTACTTTATCTACATACTAGGTAAAATTAGGGGAAATCTGGTAGTGGGGAGTAGCCCATCAAAACTCAAAACATTTGGTTTCAGCCTTGGCTGAATTTGCCAGTTTTGTCAGGTTTTCCCTGAAGATCTTGTGTCCATTGTCAAACAGTTTTGTCTTCTGATTAGACTTCATTTTTTAACCTCATAAACTAATGGCTGAATTTTGATTTACAGTTGTCAGTAAATAAACACTATACTATGTTATCAATTATAAGAATGAGGCCAGGCGTGATAGCTCACACCTGTAATTCCAGCACTTTGGGAGGCCAAGGCGGAAGGATCACTTGAGGCCAGGAGTTCAAGACCAGTCTGGTCAACTCAACAAGACTCCTTCTTTACAAAAGAAAAAGTAAAAAATTAGCTGAGCATAGTGTCAGGCACCTCTAGTACCACTTACTGGGAAGGCTGAGGGAAGGAGATTGCTTGAGTCCAGGAGTTCAAGGGTGCAGTGATTTATGATCTCACCACTGCATTCCAGCCTGGGTGACANAAAAAAAAAAAAAAAAAAAAAAGAATTGGTGGAAAAATGCAGTACAAGTCATTAGTAATTTATATGTTGCTGAATTTTTTTTAAGTTCCATATGTACTTAGGACTCAGGAAAAGTAAGTGACTAAATTGATCATTTTTGTTTTATAGAGGAATCTCCCACAAAATGATCAGTTTAATCAAGTATGAAATACTAAGGAGATAAATGTCTCAGAGCTTTTAACCAAAATATTTGATTCAGTTGCTCTGTGCTGGATTCACATTTGAAAGACAAGTGTGTGAGAGAGATTGATAAGGCACTAGTAAAATTAGGTGAAATTTTTCTCCCCTTCAACTTGTTTACATTGTCGAAGTTGTAATGGTACCTGGTGTAGACAAAGAATTTATTTTCTAGAGTTCAGAAAAGCAGGGTGTTCAGAGCATTTTAGAGCCCCAGTAATAAATTGCAGGCATGATAGAGAATAGTGGGTAAATATATGAATGAAATAGGTGGGATGTAAGACAGTTGGGAGTACTGGGAACTAGGAAGTGCATTCCCCACCTAAAATTAGCTATTTTATTTTACTTTATTTATTTATTCAGTCTGTCACCCAGGCTGGAGTGCAGTGGCACAATCTTGGCACACTGTAACCTCTGCCTCCTGGGCTCAAGCCATTTTTCCACCTTAGCCTACTGAGTAGCTGGGACCATAGGCACATGCTACCATGCCTGGCTAATTTCTTTTTTTTTTTTTTGAAACAGGGTTTTGCCATATTGCCCAAGCTGGTCTCAAACACCTAATCTCAAGTGATCTGCCTGCCTTAGCCTCCCAAAGTGCTGGGATTGCTAATGTGAGCGATGGTGCCCGCCATAAAATTAGCTGTTTTAAACATGTTCAGGAACATTTGGTTGGCAAACAACAAAGACCGTTCTACAGCCGGATTTGGTATTAGCTGGGTTTTCAACCCCTGCTTTATGGCAAACTGTTAGGCACAGTTGGTTAGGATTGTAATAACTCAGAAAAAAATTGATACTTTTTTTAAAATTTTTTTTTTTTTTTTTAAAGACGGGGTTTCGCCATGTTAGCCAGGTTGGTCTCTAACTCCTGACCTCAAGTGATCTGCCTGTCTTGGCCTCCCAAAGTACTGGGATTACTGGCGTGAGCCACTGCGCCTGGTGATACTTTTTAATATCAATTCTCTATTGCCTGTGTAGGGTGGGTACTGTCCGCCTCACCTTGTATTCACCCTGGTTCCCACTGTGAGTTTTGAGTATGGTGTAGGCAGAAGTGTTTTTGCAGTTGGAGCCTAACATAAGTTGCAGCTCCACAAACTGGCTTTATGACATGGGAGAAGTTACCTAACTTCATGGAGCTCTGTTTCCCTCATTTGCAGAGTGGGGAAAGTGGCTACAACTTCTTGTAAAGACTAAATGAGATAATTTGTTGGTTTTATTTTTAATTGACAAATAATATGTTTATTTATAGAGTACAGTTGGATGTTTTGATCTATGTATACATTGTAGAAAGATTCAGTCTAGCCAATTAACATGTCTATTTCCTCACCAACTTACTGTTTTTTTGTGGTGCAAATGTTAAAAATCTTTTAGCAATTTTGAAGTATACAGTATGTTATTATTAACTGGTTACCATGCAATGCAATAGGTTATTAAAACATTCCAGCCGGACGCGGTGGCTCACTCCTGTAATGCCAGCACTTTGGGAGGCCAAGGCAGGTGGATCACGAGGTCAGGAGTTCGAGACCATCCTGACCAACATGGTGAAACCCTGCCTTTACTAAAAATACAAAAAAATTAGTTGGGCTGGTCCTGAACTCAAGAACTGGCGTCAAACAGTCCTCCTGCCTTGGCCTCCCAGAGTGCTAGGATCACAAATGTGAACCACCACAGCTGGCAGAGACTTTTTAAATGTAGATATGGTTATGTTACACAGTTTCTTTTACGGTTACCTTGGTTAAGTCTCAAAATCCTAATCTGCTTTTGTACTATAAACCATCTTGTCCTTTAAAGTGTTTAGATAACTAATCCTATCCATCACGCCTTTGTTTTGCTTGTTTAACCAAGAGATTACTTATTTCCAAATGCAGGTGAGAGGTACCTCACAGATACCTATTATTTACCAAACCTACATTGTATGTGATATTGGCACAACAGATATTGAATAATAAAGGCCAGGACTCTTTTCAGTGTGTCATATTATTAAATTAGCCCTGCTTGTTACTTCTACATTTAGTACTTATAAGATTAAGATACCATAGATCCCAAGTCTACATTTAATCTTTTTTTTTAAAATAGGAAAAAGACATACACATTTATTTACACGTGCATGGGGAGAATCAGAATGCCCTCATCTTTATTTTCTACCATAGTGATGAAGACAGTGAATCTTTTGAATTGTACTAAATTGTGGGCATCTTTTGAATTGTACTAAATTGTAGAAATGTTGGAAGTAGTTGCTTATTCAGTGAATATTCTTAGTATACACTGCCTGGTAGAAATATTTACATTCATTTGACTGTATAAATAGGCCTCCTGTAGGTCTGAAGCTGAGACAGTTGGGAGTTGGTTTGCCTGGGGTATTAATTTAGATTCAGTCATAGAAAACACTGAGGAATGTACTAGGCTGTTACAGTTAACCTGTACTGGGTGAGCAGATACACAGATAACTTCCTGGCCCCTTCTCTGTAGAAGATAAACTAACTAGTGGCTCTAAAAAATTACCAGGCATCAGAATCGCTTTGAAGGCTTGGTAAAATACAGTTACTTGGCTCTACTCTGAAGTTTCTGACTGAGTAGGTCTGGGTTGGGCTCCAAGCTCCAAAATTTGCATGTCTAACAAGTTTTTAGATACTGCTGCTGCTTCTGGTCTGGGGATTACACTTTAAGAACCACTATATGAACAACTTTGTGAGAATAAAAGTTGAAGCATCTCATGGGATCTGATCAAGTCATGCCATTGGCAGCTAAGTCTCTTCTGGGAACTTGAAGACCAGGAAATTTGCCCCAGTACTGCCAGTACTCTCAACTGCTCTCATCATAGATTTTTAAAACTGTGTTCCTTAATCACATTAAAGGCACTTGTGTTCTTTTTGTCCAGTAGCATCTTTCAGTCAGTCTCATCAGTATCCTGTGACAACCATGTAGTGATGATTATAACATGATAACTGTTATTTTTTAATTCTATTTCAGGGTGATTACAATTCAGAAATTCATCAGATCACAAGAGAAAGAGATGAACTTCAACATATGCTAGAAAGATTTGAAAAATATATGGAGGATATACAGTCCAATGTTAAATTATTGACAGCAGAAAGAGATAAACTAAGTGTCTTATATAATGAAGTAAGAAACTTATTATAATTAAGCCAGTAGATTGCATAGAACCAGTTAACTATAATGGAGCTGGTGTATATCCTTCACATTACTATAATATATGGACCTGTGATATTGCCTCAGAATTAAAATTAGCAGTAGTAGTTTCTACTATCATCCTGTTTCTCAGGCAGATATTTCTCTTGTTTTTTCACATTCTTTCCCTTTTCTAGCCTATCTATGTATCAGATCAGTTAGAAATAGTCTCCATTTTTTAAAACTACCTGGAGCAGGTCTCAGCTTGACTCTGAGCCAAATTTATGCTTAGAATTCAGACGTATGGGGAAATGTTTGTCAAAACAGTGGTGGCACCAACTATTTGGATATTTTGGCTATTTAGGACTTAGTCGGTAAATACTGTACTCTAGGAAGAGGGAATTGGTGTTCAGCTTGGCCCCATTAGCAAAGCCTCAGTTGTCAGAGAGCAAGGTAGGTCTGAGCGAAGCATGCCGTCTGTCACCCATATTTGTTCACATACCCATCTCTCATGAAATCCTGCTATTTTGAGAAGGGGAGGAGGCATGCAAATTAAAAGGCCAGGTTGAAAGAGTCACTTTTTTGAGTTTTTTGGGGGGATTTTGCAGTGTCAGTTGACCCACTTCTGGGCCTTCCCCATCGCTGGCTTACATTTCAGCTTTCTTGGGTCTGCCTAGTTAATTCTACTTGTCTGTCTGCTGTCTAGTTTCCAACATATTGTGGCTGGTGCCTCCCTCGATCCCATTGTCTTTTTTTATTATTCTTACTATTTTAATCCTTTTACTCTCATTTTGTTGGGATTTGGGAAGAGAGTGAAGGTAGCATGTGTTCAGTATGCCTTTTTTTAACTGGGAACATAGCCAAAGTATTTTTTATTTATATCTTTTACCAAAGTGCCTTTTTTTTTTTAGACGGAGTCTTGCTCTGTCACCAGGCTGGAGTGCAGTGGCGCAATCTCATCTTGGCTAACTGCAGCCTCCACCTCCTGGGTTCAAGCGATTCTTCCACTTCAGCCTCCCAAGTAACTGGGACCGCAGGCACATGTCACCACAACTGGCTAATTTTTGTATTTTTAGTAGAGACGGGGTTTCACCGTTTTGGCCAGGTTGGTCTCGATCTCTTGACCTCATGATCTGCCCATCTTGGCATCCCAAAGTGCTAGGATTACAGGTGTGAGCCACCACGCCCTGCCAAAGTGCCTTTTTAATTTATTTCTTTTAATTCTTTAAGGCTCAGGAAGAATTATCCGCCCTAAGACAGGAATCCACCCAAACCACAACACCCCATAATATTGTTAGTCTTATGGAAAAGGAAAAAGAGCTTGCATTATCTGACTTAAGAAGAATTATGACAGAAAAGGAAGCTTTAAAAGAAAAATTAGAGGTAAGAAGATTGACATGTTTTTGAAAGGTAACTTGTTGAGAAGAAGAGGTATTTGTATACATTTTCCTTTGAAGTTACTATTCCAAATCCAGATCACTTTGTTTATGCATGGCCTGCGGGTTAAGAATGGATTAAGAAGAATATTTCATTGTTGATAAAGTGTTACTGGAATACCTTGCTCAGTTGTTTATGTATTATCTGCAGCTTCTTTTGTAGTATGACCCAGAAAACCTAAAATATATACTGTCTGGTTTTTTACCTAAAAAGTTTGCCAATCCCTGAACTTAATAGGAAGTTTCTCATATGGGAAGACATTATCTTTGTTTGTTTGTTTGTTTTTTTGGTAACAGCTTTATGGAGATACTCACACACTATATAATTCACTCACTTAAAGTATACCAATTCATTGGTTTTGACTTACAATGGGATTACATTCCAGTAAAACCATTGTAAGTAAAAAATGTAATGGGAGGAGGAATGCATTCAATACCCCAATAAACCCATTGTAAAGTCTTACATTGAAAAATCTTAAGCCATTGTTAAGTCTACATGCTCCTTAACTTATACTGGGGTTACGGCCTGATAAACCCCATAAACCAAAGACTAGAGCTGTATACTCACAGACTTGTGTAACTAACCATCACCACAGTCAATTTTAGAGCATTTTCATCACCACAAAAAGAAACTCTGAAACACAGTAGCCTCACTCCCCATTTCTGCCATCCCCCTCAGCCATAGGCAGCCACCAGTCCATTACTGTTTCTATGGATTTGCCTACTCCAGACATTTCATATAATCATTCAATATGTGACTTTTAAATGTCGGACTTCACTCATTAGCATAATGTTTTCAAGATTCATCCATAAATAATGTTGCTAGGAACTCATATACAGCTTTTTGTGTGGATATATGTTTTCATTTCTCTTTGGTATATTCCTGGTCATATGATAAGTCAATCTTTAACCACTGCAACCAAGCTGTTTTTATTCCCACCAGTAGCGAATAAAGTTTCTAATTTCTACATGTTCTCCCCAATACTTCGTACTATTTCCTTTTATATTATAGTCATTCCGGTTGGTATGAAGTAGTCTCCATTGTGGCTTTTTTTGTTTTTTGAGATTGTTTCGCTCTTGTTGTCCAGGCTGGAGTACAATGGCGCAGTCTTGGTTCACTGCAACCTCAGCCTCCTGGGTTCAAGCAATTCTCCTGCTGCAGCCTCCCAAGTCACTGGCATTACAGGCATGCCCCACCATGCCCGGCTACTTTTGTAATTTTAGTAGAGATGGGGTTTCACCATGTTGGCCAGGCTGGTCTCCTACTCCAGACCTCAGGTGATCTGCCGGCCTCGGCCTCCCAAAGTGCTGGGATTACAGGCATGAGCCACTGCGCCCGGCCCTCCATTGTGGCTTTGATTTGCATTGCCTTGGAGCTAATGATGTTGATCATCTTTTCATATTCTCATTGGCCATTTTTATATCCTTTTTTGGAGAAACGTCTGTTCAGATTCTTTGCCCATTTTTAAATTGAGTTGTCTCATTATTATTGAGTTGTAACATTCTTTATATATTCTAGATACAGCCCTTATCAGATATGTGATTTGCAAATACTTTCATTCTGTGGGTCATTTTTCACTTTCTCAGTGACGTCTTTGAAAAACAAAATTTTTTAATTTGGATGAAGTCCAACTTAACTATTTTTTTCTTTTGTTGCTTGTACATTCGGTGCCATATCTAGGGTCAGTACTTTATAGTTTCTTTTATAATCTCCAAAAATATAAGTATATTAATACATATAAAGCACTTAACAATGATTAGCACATTATAAGTACTGAATTCTATTATTATAGAGCCCATAGTTTACTTGCAATCAATATTATTAGTGCTTTGAAAGCAGCAGCTAAAATTAGAAATAAAAACATTTTAGTATTATAAGCATAGTCTTTATGTCACAATGTTCAGTTAAAATTTCACCCTAAATATAACAGTTTAAGAATACTTTTAATTGGAATCTTTTGGAATACTGCCTTCCAGAAAGTGTTTTCTTATAAAAATAAGTGTTAAAATTGCCAAATGGGAAACTTCTGTGCAGTATGGCAGCTTTTAGCACAAGCTACTGACTTATCCTTTTCCATATCTTTTGAAATGACCAAAGAATGTAAAAATAGGATTTTAAAAATGCAGTAGTACTGAAAGCTTGGAAAAAACAACATTCATATTACCAGAATCCTTCTGGGTTACAGGAGGCAGGATTTTGTGAGTTTACAACAGATCTTTTACTTAAAAATGTAACTAATCGCAATCCTTAAACCTCTTCCAGTATTTCCCATTATTCCACTGTCTAACCAGTTGTCAAATCCAAGCATCATCTATCACTAAGAGCTCCCCTGAAAGCTCATATCTATCTCTCAATTACCAAGTCCCATAAGTGCTATCTGTCTCTTGAATAATATTTAGCTGTATTAAGCCCTTGCCATGTGAGAGGCTTTGTTCTATTAAGTGGTTTTTACATGGGTTGTCTTAGTAAATCTTCACAATAGCCTTTTTTTTGAGGGGTGGTCTCGCTCTGATCTGTTGCCCAGGCTGGACTGCAGTGGCGTGATCCTGGGTCAGTGCAGTCTCCGCCTCCTGGGTTCAAGTGATTTAGCAGAGACAGGGTTTCATCATGTTGGCTAGCTTGGTCTAACTCCTGACCTCAGGTGATCCGCCCACCTTGTGGCCTCCCAAAGTGCTAGAATTACAGGCATGAGCCTCTGCACCTGGCCTGTAATAGCCGTTTTTTTTTTTTTTTTTTTTTTTTTTTTTTTTTTTTTTTTTTTTTTTTTTTGAGATAGAGTTTCACTCTTGTCACCCAGGCTGAAGTACAATGACTTGATCTCAGCTCACTGCATGCAACCTCTGTCTTCCAGGTTAAAGCAGTTATCCTGCCTCAGCCTCCCAAGTAGCTGGGATTACAGGTGTCCACCACCATGCCCTGCCACTTTTTGTATTTTTAGTAGACAGGGGTTTTGTCATGTTTGCCAGGCTGATCTCCAACGCCTGACCTCAAGTGATCCACCCACCTCAGCCTCCCAAAGTGCCACCTCACCCAGCTGTATTCAATAGGTACTGCTTACCGATGAGATCTCAGTTACAGTGAGTTTAAATAACTTGCCCAAGGTCACCCAGCTATGAGTTGCAAGAATCTGGCTTCTGGGCTCATGTTACTTTCTCTTGAATTTGTTTACTTCTTTCCGTTCCCCCGCTTCCATTCTGGTCTGGTCATTGTTCTCTCTCACCTGCATTATTGTATTAATGGCCCCTGTTCTAATCTTGCCTCTCTCAAAGCTATATTTTACACTGAAGTCAGAATTATCTTTCAAAGATATTAATCTGATCATATCACTTCCAATTTAAAATCCATTAGTTGTTTTTGAGGACTTCAGTGATTGGCCCTTGCCTGCCTCAAAGTCTGGCTTCTTTCCCCTAAACTCGTCTCCCCTGTTCACAAGACTCCAAGCTTAATGGACTTTTTCCTGCCTCCAACCTTCTACATAGACTATCGAAAGATTCCTTCACACCTTCCAATCTTCTTGTCCAGCTAATTTCCATTTATCCTTTAGGTCCAGGTCAAACACCGTGTCTTTTGATAGGAAATGAACCCCAGAATCTAGATTCCCTTTGGATATTTTGGCATAAAGTTCCTATTCCTAGCAGAATATTCATGGATTTTATTTTGAGCCCTTATTTAGGTTTTGTCTTTTCTACTGGGCTCCAGTGTCTGTGATGTTAGAGACTTTATCCACTTTACTCACTACTGTATTCCTGATACCTTACTTGGTGCTTGGTATAGAGTATATACTCAATACTTGTTGAGTGATTTAATAAATACATACAGTACAGTGACTCGACCACATGTATAATCCGAACATCAGATGTGTCTGTTTCTTTTTAATGAATAGCATGGTTAGAGATATGAATCCATGCTAGAAAACCTCTCAGTGAACACCAAATTATATTGTTTATTTTAGACTTAGCAGCAGTAAGTTGGGTAAAGTGAAGTTAACAGAAAAATAGTCCCTGTGTTTATACTGTTGGCCAGCCCCTTATTCAAACTCGCATCTCTTACATGGCCCTGTAGTATTCTGTTTCCTGTGTCTTTCTGATCTTGTCTTGTCTTCCTTTGCATTCTGTTTCTCTTACATCTCTTCTTGTGAGGGCATGCTCCTGAGCTTTTTATTTAACCCGCTGGCTTTGTCCTTTTATAGTTGTGCTCTTACGGATTAATCTGTATATATCTTTATAAATGAATCCTTACCAATCTGTGTCTTCTACTACAATCACACATGGAGGTAGAGAGTGTAAAAGATGAGAAACCTATTGTGCCTTTTTTAACCAAAAACATCACTTTTGTAAAATGTCTAATGACTTTCTTTAGAAAGTAATGTCTTACTTTCTAAAACATTTCTGTGTTTTATGAAAGGACAAATACAACATAATAGAACTGTAGACTTGCATTGCTTACTGTGATGGTTTTGTTTTGTTATCTGATACAAATAAACATTTTCTTTAACATTCTTTTTCAGCGTATCGAGGAAATGGGTCTTTATGGAAAATCGGAATTAGAGAAAACTATTGAACATTTGACATGTGTTAATCATCAGGTAATGTATCAAACTGGATTTGGGATATGTTGTGTTATATAAATAACTATGTCAATTACAGTTTTAATATGCTATTTTTAAGTTTTTATTTTTATTTTTTATTTTTATTTTTTGAGATGGAGTTTTGCTGTTGTTGCCCAGGTTGGACTGCAGTGGCGTGATCTCAGCTCACTGTAACCTCTGCCTCCCAGGTTCAAGCGATTCTCCTGCCTCAGCTTCTCGAGTAGCTGGGACTGTAGTCGCCTGCCACCATGCCCAGCTGATTTTTTTTTTTTGTATTTTTAGTAGAGACAAGGTTTCACTGTGTTGGCCAGGCTGGTCTCCAACTCCTGACCTCATGATGTGTCCGCCTCAGCCTCACAACATGCTGGGATTACAAGTATATGAGTCACCATGCCCAGCCTAATACACTGTTTTATACAATTATCATAGCTGGAGATGGTGGTCGAACCTGTAGTCCCAGCTACTTGGGAGGCTGAGGTGGGAGGATCACTGGAGCCCAAGAGTTAGAGGCTGCAGTGAGCCATGATGATGCCACTGCACTCCAGCCTGAGCAACAGAGCAAGACTACAACTCCTTACAAAAACATTACAAAATAATATGCTAGAAAAGTTGTATAACAGCAGTCAGGAGTGTATACTCTGAAGGCTGATTATTTGGGTTCAGATCCATCTTTGTCTCCTATTACCTGTTGGCAAATTACTTGACCTTTCTGTTCCCTGATTTTTTTATTTGTACAGTAAGAATAGTGTTAGTACTTACTTCTTAGGGTTTTCTGAAAATTAAATTAGTTATTACATATAAAGAACTTAGAAGCATTCCTGGTACATCGTAAGCTCTTAGTAGGTATTAGCTATGATCATTGCTATTTTGCTCTTAATAAAAAATCATAGGCCAGGCATGGTGGCTCATGCCTATAATCCCAGCACTTTGGGAGGCCAAGATGAGGTGATCAGTTGAGCCCAGGAGTTTAAGACCAGCCTGGGTAAGACCAGATAGGTCTTACCCATCTCTGCAAAAAAATTTACAAATTGGCCAGGCATGGTGGCATGTACCTGTGGTCCCAGCTAGTTGGGAGGATGAAGTAAGAGGATCACTGGAGCCCAGGAGTTCAAGGCTGCAGTGAGCTGTGATCACACCACTGCTTTCCAGTCTGCGTGACAGAGCAAGACCCTGTCTCTTAAAAAAAAAAAAAAAAAAAAGGAGGGGAAAAAAAAAAAAAAAAAAAAAAAAAAAAAAAAAATCATATAATATAGACATAGAGTAAAAAGAGAAATTTACTTCCATTTTGTATTACTCTCTCTAGAGATAGGATTTTTAACAATTTGGTATATTTTTGTTTTTATAATTTCAACTTTTATTTTAGATTCAGGAGTACACGTGGGGTTTGTTATTATAGGTATACTGTGTGATGTTGTACAATTGATCCCATCACCCATGTAGTGAGCATAGTACCCAATAGTTTGTCAACCTTTGATGTGTTTTGTTTTAGCTAGTTTCTATTACTATGCCTTCACTATTTTAATTTATTTGCCTTCTATTTCTGTCATCTGGGTTGGTTGATTTGTCACCTCATCCTGGACTATATTTTTCTGTGTCTTTGTGTGCCTGGTAATTTAATTTTAGATTGGATGTCAGCCATTGTGAATCTTACCTTCTTGGTTATTCGATAGTTTGTATTACTGTAAATACTCGAGGTTTGTTCTGGGATGCAGTTAAATTACATGGAAGTAGCCTGATCCTTTAGTCTTACCTTTAAGGTTTCTTAGGTGGGATCAAAGTAGCATTTAGTCTTGGACTAATTTTGTTTCACTACTGAAATAAACCCTTTTGCGTATGCTACTTGTTGCCCTATGGATTATGAGGTTTTCAAGTGACTGATGGGCACAGGAACTTTTCCTGGCCATACATGAGCTCTGAGTATTATTCCCTCTAATTTGTTCATGGTTCTTTCCCTGGCCTTTGGTAGTTTTCTCTGTGCTGAGCTCTCCTCAGCCAAAGACTCAGAGGGTACCCTTTATAGATCTATGGAGCTCTCACTCTTTGCATCTCTCCTCTAGTGTCTGTCCTGCAAACTTGAGCTGCCTTGGCCTTTTTTGACTCTGATGTCTGTCTTCTGAACTTAGGACAGACCGCTGGGTTCCATGTGGGTTCCTTTCCCTGTGCCACAGTCTGGAAATACTCCAGGCAATAAGCTGGAGCAAGTGTAAAGCTCATCACATTTGTTTCCTGTCTCTCAGAAGTCACTGGTCATTATTGCCTGATGTGTAGTGTCCTGAAAACCATTGTTTCATATATTTCATCCGACTTTTTAGTTATTTCAGGCAAGAGAGTAAATCTGGTCCCTATCACTCCAGCTTGACCAGAAGCTAAAATCGATAATTAATAAACTGGAAAATACATCTGAAGAAAGTATTAGAAGTCATCGGAAAGAAACAAAGTATTTTAAAAGTTAAAATGTTGGAGAATAGGGTAAGAAGATCTAATACGTTGATTAATACTTAGAGCTCAAGGAGGATATAATAGAATGTGGGAAAGGCAGTATTTGAAGAGATAATGACTGATGATTTTCTAGATATGAAAACACGGGAACTCTCTGATTCAAAATGAATTTCAAAAGCATGACAAATCCTAAACAAGATAAATGAAAAGAAAATGCATACAATTTTGTAGTCATGAATAATACAAGACATCTATGGATAAATCTACAGAATCTTCATAGGAAACATTATGCAACCATATTGAAAGTCGTTAAAGAAAGCCTAAATAAGTGGAGGATTTTATCAGGTTTATAAAAAAGGTTATAAAAATAACATAAATTTTCCCCAACTTGGATCTATAGAGTTGAGGTAGTTCCAGTTGAAATCCCAGGAAGGTTTTGTGGGGGCAAGGGGGAAGAATTGACAATAGATCTTAAAATTTATGTGGAAGCAAAAAGCCAAGCATCACATAGAAAGTTTAAAGAACAACATGGTGCTAGACTTGCCCTCCCAGATGTGAAGCCTTTAGAGTCATAGTAAGACATAATAGGCCAGGTGTGGTGGCTCACACCTGTAATCCTAGCACTTTAGGAGGCTGAGGCGGGAGGATCACTTGAGGTTAGGAGTTCAAGATCGGCCTGGTCAACATGGTGAGACTTCATCACTACTAAAAATACAGAAATTAGCCAGGCAAGGTGGCATATACCTGTAGTCCCAGCTACTTGGGAGGCAGAGGCAGGAGAATCACTTGAACTCTGGAGGTAGAGGTTGCAGTGAGCTGAGATCGTGCCACTGCACTCCAGCCTGGGCGACAGAACGAGACTCTGTCTCAAAAGCAAAAAACAAACAAAAACCCTGTGAGCCAACAATTCCCTTTCTATATATGTACCGTTGATGGAGCTCAGCAAAATATGATCTCCAGGGCATATGCAGCCTCCAGTCTGTTTTTGCTTCACGGCTTTGCTCGTTTATTTACATATTGTCTGTGGCTGCCTTTGTGCTATGATGGAGTTGTGGTAGGGCTGGCAAAACTGCCTTTTCTCTTGGAGATTTTTTTTCTTTAGATAGTAACTGACTTTGTTTTGGATTGCTTTTCTTTTTGTTACCTGGTTTTCCTTGAACCTATTGCTAAATTTTGTCAAGAGTTCCAGTGTATCTGACTTACGCCTTTAAATATGTTTTGAATATAAAAACATCAGTTTCAGTTTTTTCATCTGAAAACCTCACTTTCTGAGCTGTGTATTCTTATTCCTGTACTGTCTTTTTAGCAATTCTTTCAGAGGGAGGGGAGATAAAATATGTGTGGTCAGTCCACACTTTTAACTAGAAGACTTACATTTATTACTAATATTTGTTTTAAAATTTAAATATAGGTCATTTTTCCATCTAGAATTTATTTTTTATGTAAAATAAAGAAGAAATCCTGCTCCGTTTTTTTCTCCAATGAGTGGTTTGTCCCTACACTTATTTATTTTAAAGAGACAGAGCCTTGCCCTGCTGCCCAGGCAGAAGTGCTATTGTATGATCATAGCTCACTGCTGCCTCTAACTGTGGGGCTCAAGTGATCCTCCTACCTCAGCCTCCCTAGTATCTAGGACTACAGGTATACCACCATGCCCAGCTGATTTTTTAAAAAGTTGTAGAGACAGAATCTTACGATATTTCCCAGACTGGTCTCAAACTCCTGACCTCAAGCAATCCTCCTGGCCTCAAGTGATCCTCTTGCATTGGCCTCCCAAAGTACTAGGATTACAGGAGTGAGCTACCACACCCAGCTCCCTACTCATTTTTTAAAGTTTATCCTTTTTCCTACTTCCCAAAAATTTGCTGTCGTTTCTAAATTTATATCTGTACGTGATGTTTTTCACTGTTTTCACTTTCATATGTTTGCTTGTGCATTTGTATGTAAAATCTTCATTGTTTTAATTATAACTTTTTTTTTTTTGGAGACAGAGTCTCGCTCTGTCACCCGGGTTGGAGCGCAGTGTTCCGATCTCAGCTCACTGCAACCTCTACCTCCCAGGTTCAAGTGATTCTCCTGCCTCAGCCTCCCTAGTAGCTGGGACTGCACGCCACCACACGTGGCTAATTTTTTGTATTTTTTTAGTAGAGACGGGTTTTCGCCATGTTAGCCAGGATGGTCTTGATCTCTTGACCTCATGATCCACCCACCTCGGCCTCTCATATAATAACTTTATTGCTTGTTTTGATATCTTATAAAGCAAGTATACTTGTATTTTTTCCAAAAAGATTTTTTTTTCTTTTTTTTCTTTTTTTTTCTTTTGTAAATGAGTTAAGAACCAAATCTAGGTCATTCTCCTTTTAAAAAAAGGATCTATCAGAATTTTTATTGGAATTCCACTGAATTTACTATTATTTGAGGAAAGTTTAATACTATAATATTGTGCTCCCATCAAGAAACATCATGTGCCTTTACATTATGTCAGGTTATGTTCTGTGCTCTTCAGGAAAATTACTCTGTTTGTTCACATAAATCTTGCCCACTTTGTGTTTGAGTTACAATGCTTTGTGCCATTTTTTCCCCCCTCAGTTTAGTCCTACTTACTTACTGTGTTTTAGAAATTCCTCAAAATTTTCACTCTGCTAGTGGTTTCCCTTCTGGTGTTTCATTGCTGTTATGGATATATTCTTTTCTCTTTTTGCTTTTTATTTTTTGTTTGTATCTTTAATAATAGTGAGGAGAGAGAAATTTTATGCTCATTCTGACTCCTAGAACCTAAACTGTACACATGACTCTTAAAGTTTTTTTTTAAGTAAATATATTTGCTTGGTTTTCTTCCAGAAATATTATTTGAGTGCCTAAGAAAAATATAATTAACATATTAAGATATATACCTATTATTTTTTAAATTTAAATTATAGCTTGAAAGCGAAAAATATGAATTAAAGTCTAAAGTATTAATAATGAAAGAAACAATAGAGTCGTTAGAGAACAAATTAAAAGTCCAAGCTCAAAAGTTGAGCCATGTGGCTGGTGACTCATCTCATCAGAAAACAGAGGTGAACTCACTTAGGTAAGTTTATTCAACATTTTCTAATTTCATTTCTGGGAATGTGTTTGTGGTTATATAAAGTTTATAACCATGGCATTTTGGACTGGGCCTTTGTGCCATAGTTTCAGAAGTTGGCTTTGCAGCAGACTCACCTGGGAGCTTTTGAAAAGTATGAATTTAGGGGGCTGATTTCTGGAAGTTCTAATTCACCGAAAATCTACTGGGGTAGGTTTTGGGTATCTGTATTTTTCAAAAGAAATTTCACAGATTAATATGATTGCAGGCAAGGTTTTTCAACCTCCTTCCTTTTGAAATCCTCTTAAATATTTCAGATCATTTGTATTCCATAGCGTAAGATTGCTGAAAATTACAGAATTGCTTACTGCCTATGCCATTTTCTTTCTCTTTCTTGCCTCTTTCAAAGAAATGTAAAGTCAGAGAATTTATCTATTTTTAACCTTTTCTGACTTAGAAATGTTTAAGTAGGGAGGTGAGACATATGACTAGTATTCCTTTTAGGAAGCTAACTCTGGTGGAAATACGGAACATGGATTTGAAATCTTAGAGATTGATGGCAAATAAAGAAGACCGAGGATCTGGACTGAAGCAGTGGTAATGAACTCAGAGAACAGAGATCAAATTTAAGAAACGCTTCTTACATAAAATCAAAAGGTTTGGATAACTAATATGGGGCTGAGAAATACAATAAGTAGAAGATTTGCCTTAGCATATTGGGTTGTTAGTAGTCATTAATTAATTAAGAATACAGAAGATTCAAGGAAACAAAAGACAAACGAAGCTTTTTTCTGATCAGGGTAGCTGCAATAAGTAAAAAGATACTGAAAGTTGGAAGAAGGGGACCACTCTGAAGAGTCTGAGGAAATACCTCTCTAAATTACATTTGCAGTCAGAATTAGAAAAAGATTTTCACATGTCAGTGAGACATTACATCTGTGAAACAATCATGAAACAGTGACAACTTGGGATCAGAAAGAATTATAATAATGATACTTTTAAAAAAAGAGTAACAAATTAAAACTGAAAAGTTAATGAATGGCATTGGATATTGCAGAAACGTGAGTTGGTGAAATAGAAAACAAACTAATGAAAGTCACGCCAGAACTCCAAAAAACAAAAATAAATGGTGAGAAAAAAGACATAGATCCAATATACAAAAAACTAGGAATCACAAAAGTTTACAGTAAACAGAGTAAATGTGAGAATCAAAGCAATTAGGAAAAGAAAGGTCTGAGACTGTAGTTCATAAGGGTTCTGATTAGCCAACGACTTAATGAAATAAGACCAAGAACTGGGTGTGTCTAGTTAATTAAGGAGCACTACATTAGTAACTCTTAAAGAGCATCTCCAGTTTTGCTCTTTAGCTTTTTTGACTATAGTTTTGATAGGTTAGACCTCAGGAAGAACTAAAGTAGATACTACTTTTTTCTTTTCTTTTTTATGCAAGAGTAGAGCCAAATAGACCAGTATCTCCTCTGGCTCATGTCTGGATTCAGCTCCAAAGTACAGATAACATGGTATATTCTTGTCATCCACAATTTCACTTTTGTGTCCAGCTGACTGGATCTAGCATTTAATCCATTTTGCTTTTCCTTGAGATTATAGCTGAAACGCCTTTTTTCCTCACACGAGGCTTTTTCCAGTCTTAGAAGGCAGAGCTCTCATTGCCCTCTCTTGGATAACCTAACCTATAGCTCCTTTGGAGTTTTATTTCTTGTACTAATACTAATATCCTTTTCTCTTGTGAGCTCAATCTACCTCTTCCTTCACCTAGGAGTAATTCAGTCACTGTGCCATTGTGAGAATTTTTGTCTACCTTTTTACCAGGTTACCTTATATACCCTGGGGATATGGCATTATTTCATAAATTTGTTTTGCTCTAACAGAGAAATATGACTTGTCTCTCAGGAAAGTGTATATCAATCATATTCTCTGTATCAATAAGTAGTATTAGAACCATGAGTTGAACCATCGAATCCAAGTCCAAAGCAAAACCAAAGACAAACCGTAATAGCCAGCACTCTTGGGAAGCAAAATCATGTTATCTGAACCTCTTGCCACTTTCAACATGATTAATAGAGCTCTTGCTACCCTTCTGATGACAGCGCATTCTCTTTTCCTTGACATAAAGACATTTAAGCAGCTGAGACTCAGGGCAGGGCATGGTGGCTCATGCCTGTAATGTCAACACTTTGGGAGGCCAAGGTGGGAGGATTACTTGAGCCCAAGAATTCAAGAGCAGCCTGGACAACATGGGGAAATCTCATCTCTGCAAAAAATACAAAAATCAGCCAGGCATGGTAGCATGTGCCTATATCCCCAGCTACCTGAGAGACTGAGGCAGGAGGATTGCTTGAGCCTAGGAGTTCAAGGCTACAGTGAGCTGTTATCATGCCACTCTACTCCAGCCTGGGCGACAGAGACTGTCTCAGGCAGGTAAGGCATATGTTCCTTTCCATTTCCCTGAGGTACCTATCTTCTTTTTCCCTTCCTGCGTCAAGCTTTTTTCACCAAATTACCAACAAACAGACTTTTCTATATCAACCATAATCTTTAATTCTCCAAATAGAGAATCTTTTGTCTAAGTTCTTTATCTGTTGTCAGAGGACATAATATAAAACCTCATTTTTTAACCACATCTTAAATTACTATCATTCCCTTTAATTGCATTGTTTGATGAGATCGGGCATTTCATACCCCAAATCAAAGCCACATAACACTGTAAGGGAGCTTCTGTCTACCCAGGAAGGATAGTTTCACAGAGCATGCTAGCCAGTCTTTAGAGCTGGGGTCAACAGTCTTTTTTTTGTAAATAGACAAGAGTCAATATTTTAGACCAAGTTTATCCAACCCACCGTATTTCGTTGTTATTCTGTTTTGTTTCGTTTTGTTTTGTTTTGTTTTAGGCTTTCAGCAGCCTGAAGTCATGGTTTTTAGTTTCTATCTCTAGTAATAAGCGAAAAAGAGGGATGAGAAAGACTTTACTGGCCCAACAAGAAACAGAACCTAAGAACCCATGACTGTATTACTCCCTTGGACACCCTGAGACTATGCGGGCTACATAGTTTATGTCACACCTACTTAACACTGCCTTTGTAGCCTGAAAGTAGCTCTAGACAGTATATAAAATGAAGTAGTGTGGTTGTGTTATAATAGTTCATTATGGACACTGAAATTTGGATTTCATATAATTTTCATATGTCACAAAATAATAATTTTCTGTTGAAAAATTTTTTTAGTCATTTAAGCATGTAAAAACCATACTACTCAGGCCTTACAGAAATTGGCATCCAGCTATAGTTTGTCAACCCCTGCTCAAGGAAAAATTGTTTCCAGCCCAGTTGGACAACTCACTTTTCTCAATCAACCCCTAGGAAACATCCTTATGCCTCACAACTGCCAGCTATGAGGCTCTAAACAGTGAGAATCCTGCAGCTGAAAATACTGTCAGACTGTCTTCAATTCACCTTAGTCTTTATCTGTGTATGTTCAAAACCAGAGGGTATACTCTTATCTAGGATCAAATAAATGCTGTAGCAGATTTTCCTGGAAATTACCCATAAACTCTAGCCAATATATATTAGTTGTTTTACTAGGATTTCTTTAGATGTATTCAGAAAACCAATTGTAACTAGTCTCCCATGAGAAGTATTTATTTGTTAAGGTAATTGATAACCATTTTATTTTACTTTACTTATTTTTGAGACAGGGTCTCACCCTGTCAGGCTGGAGTGCAGTGGCACAATCATGAAAGATGGAACCATTTTGAAGAAGAATGGTAGACAGCAGGAAATAATAATATATAATGCCATTGATTATACTGGAAGAGCTTTAAAATAAAAAATAACAGAAACTTTAAAAATAAGACCTCAAAATATTTTTAAGACATCTCATTTTTTGAAAGTATTTCTATGAGAGATAAAGAATACCATTTGTTTTTATCCACTGATTCTTTAGGATGGTGAATGAGCAGCTACAGCGGTCACTTGATGACTGTCAGCACCGACTTTCCATAAAAAGGAGTGAACTTGACTCAGCCCAAGCACAAATTAAAATACTGGAGGAAAAAATAGGTAAATGTTTTAAAATTTTCTTTCTGCAAATCCTAATATACTTTGTCTAACAAACATTTCTTTTCATTTATAGATGAACTAAACCTTAAGATGACTTCACAGGATGAGGAGGCTCATGTAATGAAAAAGACCATTGGTGTTATTGATAAAGAAAAAGACTTTCTCCAGGATACTGTAGATGAGAAGACAGAAAAGATCGCAAATTTGCAAGAAAACCTAGCTAATAAAGTATGTGATTGTTTTATATAATTTTCCAGCATCCAAACAGAAAAGGTTATTTTGTTTGTTTGTTTTTGACATGAGATCTCACTCTGTCTCCCAGGCTGGAGTGCAGTGGCATGATCACAGCTCACTGTAGCCTCTACCTCTTGGACTCAAGCAGTCCTCCCACCTCAGCCTCCCAAGTAGCTGGGACTATGGGCGTATGCCACTCTGCCTGGCTAATTTTAAAAAAAAATTTTGTGGAGATAGGGTCTTACTGTGTTGCCCAAGGTAAACTCCTGGGCTTAAGCAGTCCTCCCACCTTGACCTCCCAAAGTATTGGAATTATATGCATGAGGCACTACCCCTGGCTAGAAAAGATTATTTTATTTTCATATATGCATTTCTTTTTTTTTAAAGGTTTATTTACTTTTGCTCAGGTGTGGTGGCTCACACCTGTAATCCCAGCACTATGGTGTGCCAAGGCAGGGGGATTGCTTGAGCTCAGGAGTTCAAGACAAGCCTGGGCTACATGGTGAGACTCCATCTCTACCAAAAATAAAAAAAAATTAGCCAAGCATGGTGGTGTACACCTGTGGTCCCAGCTCTCAGCAGGCTAAGGTGGAAAGATCACTTGAGCCCAGAGGCAGAGGTTGCACTGAGCTGAGATCATGCCACTGCATTCCTGCCTGGTGACACAGCAGGATCCTGCCTCAAAAAAAAAAAAAAATATATATATATATATATATATGTATATATATATCTTTTCACATGGGACAGGAACACAGGTTCTTTCCAGTGATGTCTATAGGAAGTAGGTTCTGACCTGCCAGCAGCATTTCACTGAATGAGTGTTTTGTTGACTAGTGAAGAGAGTGCTCCCTTTAAGCCTTTATTGGACCTGGGTATTCTTACCTGCCTTCCTGCAACTTTCTATGGGATTGCTAATGTCAAAGAAGATAGAGATCAAGTTCAGTCTGGGGTGAATTAAANAAAAAAAAAAAAAAAAACTAAATACATAAAAATTTATGTACTTTTATTGGTACATATGAGATATACATATTTTTGGGTTACATATGGTAATTTGAGACATATAATTAAGTCAGGGTAATTGGGATATTTATCACTTAATTTTTTTCTTTATGCTAGGAATGTTTGAATTATTCTTTTCTAGCTGTTTTGAAATGTATGCTGGATTAGTGTTAACTAGTGTCACCCTATTGATATCTATCGAATACCAGGTCTTATTTCTTCTAAGCATATATTTGGTGCCCATTAATTAACCTCTTTTCACGTCTCCTCCCTCTTCCTTTTACTGGTCTTTGGTAACCACCAGTCTGTTCCCTGTTTTCATCAGATCCACTTTTTAGCACCCACATATGAGTGAGAACAAGCAGTGTTTGTCTTTCTGTGTTTGACACGTTTCACTTACCATAATGACGTCCAGTTCCATCCATGCTGCTGCAAATGGCAGCATTTCATTCATTTTCATGGCTGAATAATATTTCCTGTTTATGTATACCAGGGGCAGATATTTCTTTGATATATTGATTTCCTCTCTTTCAGATGTTTACTCAGTAGTGGAATTTCAGGATTGTATGGTAGTTCTGTTTTTAGTTTTTTGAGGAACTGTCATACACTATTTTCCATAGTGGCTATACTGATTTACATTCCCACCAGCAGCATACAAGAGTTCGCATTTCTCCACATCCTCGCCAGCATCTGTTATTCCCCATCTTTTTGATAAAAGCTATTCTAACTGGGGTGAGATGATATCTAATTGTGGTTTTCATTTGCATTTCTCTGATAATTAGTCATGTTGAGCATTTTTTCACATGCTTTTTGGCCATTTGTATGCTTTCTTTTGATAACTGTCTATGAAAATCTGTTGCCCGTTTTTAAATTAGATTATTCAGAGCTTAAAAAGCTATTGAGTTGTTTGAGCTCCTTGTATGTTCTTGGTTATTAATCCCTTGTCAAATAGATAGTTTGCAAATATTTTCCCCCATTCTGTGGGTTGTCTCTTTACTTTGTTAATTGGTTCCATTGCTGTGCAGAAGCTTTTTGGCTTGATATAATCCCATTTGTATGTTTTTACTTTTGTTGCCTATGCTTTTAAGTCTTATACAAACAATATTTGCCCACACCAATGTCCTGGAGCATTTCCACAACATTTTCTTCTACTAGTTCCATAGTTTCAGGTCATAGATTCAAGTTTTTAATCCACTTTGATTTGATTTTTGTATATGGTGTGAGATAGGGGTCCAGTTTCATTATTCTGTATATGATTATCCAGTTTTCCCAGCACCATTTATTGAAAAGACTGCCCTTTCCTTATTGCATGTTCTTGGCATCTTTGTTGAAAATGAGTTGGCTTTAAATGTGTAGATTTATATCTGAGTCCTCTATTCTGTTCCATTGTTTTGTGTGTCTGTTTTTATGCCAGTACCATGCTGATTGGATAGCTATATGGTATATTTTGAAGTCAGTTGGTGTGATCTCCTGCTTTGTTCTTTTTGCACAAGATTGCTTTGGCTATTTGGGGTCTTTTGTGGTTCCAATTTACTTGAGGATTTTTTTTTTTTTTCTCTATCTCTGAGGAATGTTGTTTGTATTCTAAAGGGATTACATTGAATCTCTAAATTGCTTTGAGTGGTATTATCAGTTTAACAACATTATTACTTCAATCCATGAGTATGGAATATCCTTCTATTTTTTTTTTATGTCCTCTTCTGTTTCTTTTATTAGTGTTTTATAGTTTTCCTTGTATAGATCTTTCACATCTTTAGTTAAATTGATTCTTAGGTATTTTATATTATTTGAAGCTATTGTAAATAGAATTGCTTTCTTGATTTCTTTTTCAGATTGCTGTTGGAGTATTAAAATGCTGTTGATTTTTATAATCTTGATTTTGTATTGTACAGCTTTACTGAATTTGCCCATTACTTCTAACAGTTTTTAGTGGAGCCTTAAGGTTTTTCTAAATACAAGATTGTGTAGTCTGTATACAAAGCTAATTTGACTTACTGTTTTCCAGTTTGGTTGCCCTTTATTTCTTTATCTTGACTAATTGCTCTGGCTAGGACTTCTGGTATTATGTCAAATAAAAGTGGTGAAAGTGGACATCCTCGGCTTGTTCCAGATCTTAGAGGAAAGGCTTTCAAGTTTTCCCCATTCCGTATTATGTTGGCTCTGGGTTTGTCATATGTGGCCTTTGTTATTTTTAGGTATTTTCTTTCTGTACCATTTGTTGAGGGTTTTTGCAATAAAGGGATGTTGCAATTTATTGAATGCTTTTCAGCATCTATTGAAATGATATATATGCTTTCTGGCTTCTGTTAATGTATCACATTTTTTGATTGTGCATGTTGAACCATCCTTGCATCCTTGGGATGAATCTTACTTGGTCATGGTGAATGATCTTTTTAATTTATTTAAAAGGTATTACCAACCCAAATGCCCATCAATGATAGACTGGATATAGAAAATGTGGCACATATACGCCATGGAATACTGTGCAGCCATAACAAAGGATTAGTTCATGTCCTTTGCAGGGACATGGATGAAGCTGGAAACTATCATTCTTAGCAAACTAACACAAGAACAGAAAACCAAACACTGCGTGTTCTCACTCATAAGTGAGAATTGACCAATGAGAACACATGGACACAGGGAAGGGAACATCACGTACTGGGCCCATCAGGGAATGGGGAGCTAGCAAAGGGATAGCATTAGGAGAAATACCTAATGTAGATGACAGATTGATGGGTGCAGCAAATCACTATGGCACATGTATACCTATGTAACAAACCTTCATGTTCTGTACATGTATCTCAGAACTTAAAGTATAATGATAATTTTTAAAACACCGTGTTGTACACAATAAACTTATACTATTAACTGTCAATAAAATAAAAATTATTTTTTAAATTGAAGAAAAATATTGTTGAATTTAGTTTGCTAGTATTTTGTTGAGGATTTTTACATCTGTGCATGAATGATTTTGGCCTGTAGTTTTCATTTTTTGTTGTGTCTTTGTCTGGTTTTGGTATCAGGGTAATACTGGCCTCGTAGAATGAATCTGGAAGTATTCCACCCTCTTCAATTTTCTTGAAGAGTTTGAGCAGGAATTGGTATTACTTCTTCTTCAGATGTTTGGTAGAGTTCAGCAGTGAAGCCATTATGTCCTGGACCTTACTTTTGTAGAAGACTTTTTATTACAGCTTCTATCTTATTACTTGTTATTGGTTTGTTGAAGTTTTGTATTTCTTCATGGTCCAATCTTGGTAGCTTGTAAGTGTCCAGGAATGTATCCATTTCTTCTAGGTTTTATAATTTGTTGGCATATGATTGTAATTGGCTTTCATGATTCCTTGTATTTCTGTGGTCACAGTTGTGTCCTCTTTTTTGTTTCTTATTTTATTTGTTGGGTCTTCTCTCTTTTTTTCTTAGTCAACCTTAAAGGTTTGTTGACTTTTGTTTATCTTTTTTAAAAACCAACTTTCCATTTCATTGATCTTTTGGATTGTTTTTTAGTCTCAATTTCATTTATTTTTGCTCTGATCTTTTTTCTTTCTTGCCTTCTACTAACTTGGGGTTTGGTTTATTCTTTTCCAGTTCCTTGACATACATACATCATCACTAGGTTGTTTTTTGAAGTCTTTTTTTTGTGCGTGTGACAGAGTCTCACCCTGTTGCCCAGGCTGGAGTGCAGTGGCAAGATCGTGGCTTATTGGAGCCTTGAACTTTCAGACACAAGCAATTCTCCTTCCTTAGCCCCCTAATTAGCTGGTACTACAGATGTGTGCCACCATGCCCAGCTGATTTTTAATTTTTTTGTAGAGGCAGTGTCTTACCATGTTTCCCATGCTGGTCTCGAACTCCTGGGCTCAAGTAGTCCTCTGGCTCTGCCTCCCAAAGTGCTGGGATTATAGACATGAGCCACCATGCCCAGCCTCAACTTTTTTGATACAGACATTTGTTGCTATAAACTTCCCTCTTAGCACTGTTTTTGCTGTATTCCATAGATTTTGGTACATTATATTTCCCTTTTCATTTGTTTAAATTATTAATTGCTTCTTAATTGCTTAATGAGAGGATTGCTTGAGGCCACAAGTTTAACACTAGCCTGGGCAACATAGTGAGACCCCATCTCTACAAAAATAAACAAAAAATTATCTAGGCATGGTGGTATGCACCTGTAGTCCCAGATATTCAGGAACCTGAGGCAGGAGGATCACTGGAGCCCAGGAGTATAAGGCTGTAGTGAGCTATAATCATACTGTTGTACTTCAAGTCTGGGTGATAGAACAAGACCCAGTCTCTAAAAAACAAACAAGCGAAACAAAGCAAAACACCCACAAAGAAAAAGCTCCAAAAAATTCTACACTTTAACTCTGTCTCTCTCTTATTCTGACTTTTAGTTGTCTTAATTTACAAATTTATATATTGACTATGTCTTAACAGGTTGCTGTAGCTGTTCTTTTTGGTAGATTAGTTTTTTAGGCTTCATACTAGAATTATAAGTAGATTGTATACCACAGTTACAGTATTATTCTGGGGTTGTCTCTGAATTTAATTTTACCAGTGGGTTTTATATCTTCAAATGTTTTCTTTTTGCACATTAGCAAGTTTTTTTCTTTCAAATTAAAGAACTCCCCTAGCATTTCTTATAAGATGTGCCTGTTTGTGGTAAATTCTCTTAGCTTTTGTTTATCTGGAAAGGACTTTATCTCTTTTTCATATTTGAAGGATCCTTTTGCTGGATAACATATTCATGTATGGCAGTTGTTTTCTTTTAGACCTTTGAAAATGATAGTCTACTTCCTCTTGGCCTGTATGGTTTCTTTTGAGAAGTCTGTTTCTAGATGAATTGGAATTCCTTTATATGTTATTTGCTTTTCTCTTTCTACTTTTAGGAACCTATCTTTGTCCTTGGCCTTGGAGAGTTTTTTATGTGCCTTGGGGCAGTCTTTTTTTGGATTGAATCTAGTTGGTGTTCTCTGACCTTCCTGTACCAGGAAATTTATCTTTCTCAAGTTTTGGAAAGTGTTCTGTTATTATTATTATTTTTTTTTTTTTTTTTTTTTTTT
>NW_016107439.1:20211-68607 GCF_001604975.1 Cebus imitator | reverse complement strand
ATTCTCCTGCCTCAGCCTCCTGACTAGCTGGGACTACAGGCACCTGCCACCACGCCCAGCTAATTTTTTGTATTTTTAGTAGAGACAAGGCTTCACTATATTGGCCAGGCTGGTCTTGTATGCCTGACCTCATGATCCACCCGCCTCAAACTGCCAAAGTGTTGGGATTACAGGCATGAGCCACCACGCCCGGCCTTGTTTTCGTTTTTATTGGTTATGTTTGCTTAGAGATTCTTCAAACTTTATTGAATTTCTTATACTTTTTTTCCTAGATCACTGTCTCCTTTTTGTCACTAGATGGTGGCCTAGACCCCTGCCCATCTGGGATGGGGGAGATCCCAAAGGGGATATCTCAGCAGTGTGGAAGGGCTGGCTAAGGGTTTGTGCCCACAGGACCTGTGGAGTGTACCTCCTACAGCATGGTGTTACTGAACTAGAACTCTGCTTTGGTGTTTGGCCAAGTAATAGAGAAGAGTTTCCAGGGATGAGGAGGTGCTCCTACCTCCCCACTTTGTGTCTGGCTGTCCTCAGGGATATGTCTCCCTTCAGGTATCCATGATGTTTCCTGTGTGTTGAGGCATGGAACAGGTCTCCTGCCAAATTACCCAAAATAGTAGAGAAGCTGGTTATCTACCTCAATCTCACCTTTTTCAGTGTAGAAACCATGAGTTAGGGGAGATTCTCCATGTACCTGGTGCCAGCAGATTGGGGGAAGGGGTGTCACAGATGTGAAAATTTGATTCTTTTACCATCTGCTCGGAGGTTTTTTACTTCCCTGTGGCCCAGGAACTGACTCATCCTTGTATTTGAGTCCTGGGATAGTGCTGTTGATAATGTTAGCATTGTATATTTATTTTTTGTTTCCTTTGTGAGGACTGAGGTCAGCTTGCGACTACACCACCATTTTAGAACCAGAAGTTTCCCAAATATGCAATTATTATTGCCCATGTACAAGTTTCTAAGACCCAGGGCCATGTTTTCTAACATGTTTAAATGTCATTTTTTTCAAATAATATTAATCTTCAAAATGTGATTTTATCTATTTCTAGAAAGTGATTTTATCAGAACTCATTAAAGCAAACTCTTTAACTGTTCAAGGGTAGTCAAAACATGCCAATATGTGAAGTGCAACTGGGACATGGAGATGTTTCCTTGGAGCTTTGTTTTAGGAATACTTTATATAATTGAGCTGCATATTTGAACTCTGTGAATATGGCAAGTTATATAAATTTAGCTAAAGACATTATGGTTTAAAATCTGACACATTTTTGTAATTTCTATAGGAAAAAGCTGTTGCTCATATGAAGATAATGGTCTCAGAGTGTGAATCATCTATGAAGTAAGTCATTAATGAAATTACATCCTGCTTTTTCAGAGATTTTCAGTGAATACAGCTTTATGTGTTCAGTAGCAGTTCAGCAATAGGAGAATTTCCCTTTCAATTTTCCCATTTTTGCCAATGGCAGCATCATTTTCTCAATCTCCAGCTTGAAAATATGTTATTCTCTTTAACCTCTCATTTTCTGTCATCTACATCTAAACAGTTATATCTTATTAACTATACTTCTACATACCTACTTATTCCTTATTTTTACTATAATTACCCTACTTGAAGCCTAATCAGTAAAACTTGAGTTACTTTAATAGCCAATCTTGAATTTATTCTCCTTCTAAACCTATCTTGAGCGCTGTCATAAAATTTTACATTTTATGTCTAGTCTCTCTAGACAGATTATAAGCCACTTCAAGAAAAAAGTCACTTGTTATATTTATTTTACATACCCTTAAGATTTTATATAATAGTGGGGATATAAACATTTAATAAATAATTGCCAATTGAATCTATGCTTTACTGTTTGTTTGTTTGTTTTGAGACAAGATCTCACCCTGTTGCCTAGGCTGTAGTGTAGTGATACGATCTTGGCTCATGGCAACCTCAGCCTCCCCACGCTCAAGTGATCCTCCCACCACAGCTTTCTGAGGAGCTGAGACTACAGGCATGTGCCACCACACTCAGCTTATTTTAAAAAATGTTTCTGGCCGGGCGCGGTGGCTCAAGCCTGTAATCCCAGCACTGTGGGAGGCCGAGGCGGGTGGATCACGAGGTCAAGAGATCGAGACCATCCTGGTCAACATGGTGAAACCCCGTCTCTACTAAAAATACAAAACATTAGCTGGGCATGGTGGTGCGTGCCTGTAATCCCAGCGACTCAGGAGGCTGGGGCAGGAGAATTGCCTGAACCCGGGAGGCGGAGGTTGTGGTGAGCCGAGATTGCGCCATTGCACTCCAGGCTGGGTAACAAGAGTGAAACTCCGTCTCAATAAATAAATAAATAAATAAATAAATAAATAAATAAAAATAAAAAAATAAAAAAAGTTTCTGTAGAAACAGGGTCTCCCTATATTGCCCAGACTGGTCTGAAACTCCTGGGCTCAAGCTGTTAAACTTTTAACACTTAACAGTTTTCTGTATTTACTTGACTGTTGGAATAATACATTTTTTTTTTTTACTTTGTTTGCGTATAATTCATTATTGGTAGACCTCTAAAATATCTGTTCTGCCTAATTAACAGGTATCTTAATGCAGCAGTTACAATTTCTTAGAATCACAGTACATTTGTATTCTAAGTATACTTAGACTATAACAGTTTTCTTTTAAATGAACTAGTTTTTAAAATTTTTCTTCATTATTTCCACATCACGCATTGAACAGCCAGCTAAAGGAAACATTGACTAATCGAGATCGTGAGATAAACAGTCTCCGGCGCCAGCTTGATGCAGCTCACAAAGAACTTGATGAAGTAGGAAGATCTAGAGAAATTGCTTTTAAGGAAAACAGAAGATTGCAAGATGATCTGGTTACAATGGCAAGAGAAAACCAAGTATGAATATAATGCATAAATTTTGGTAGTTTTATACTATTTAGTCATTGTTTGCTAAATATTAAAACTAAACATTTTTTTCTAAAATTGAATGATATAAATGTAAGTGACATAAGTAATTCATTAAGGACAATGGTGTTTATCAGGTATTAAAAAATGTAGCTTAGGTCAGGCGTGGTAGCTCATCCCTGTAATCTTAGCACTTTGGGAGGCTGAGGTAGGTGGATCACTTGAGGTCTGGAGTTCGAGGCCAGCCTGGCCAACATGGTGAAACCCCATCTCTACTAAAAATGCAAAATTAGCCGGGCATGGTGGCATGTGCCTGCAGTCCCAGCTGCTTGAAAGGCTGAGGCTGGAGAATCACCTGCACCTGGGAGGCAGAGGTTGTAGTGAGCCAAGATTGCACTGCTACACTCCAGCCTGGGCAATAGAGTGAGACGACATCTAAAAAAAAAAAGTAGCTTAGAATGCTGCTAAATATCACAGGGTGTCTAACGGGTGCAACTGGTGTTTTCGCAATTTTGTTCTTTGTTGCAAGGAAACCTAAAGCTGGGAGCATGAAATTCTTTATGGCAGAAATCATTGTCACCTTACTGGGTGAGGACATCAACATCACTCTCAGAGCAAAGTTTCTGTGTTTTGAAGACTTGGGATAGGTTTTAATTATTTGTCTTCTGTTGGCTCTGAAATGCACCCGTAGATAAATGAATAAGTGTTTTAAAATGGCCAATACTGAAAGGTATTAGTTCTGTTCATGCTATTTTCTTAAAAGATTATACTGAGAAAACCAGTGATTTTCCTGTTTTAAATTTTATGTTTTATAAAAATAATTTTTAGTATTATTCAGCATGAAGCATATTGCTGAAATATTAAGATTTTTTTATTGTCATCCCCTGACTACGGCTAGCCCTTAGTGTAAATGCCAGATATATATGATATATTATGGGAAATGTGTGATAAAGTTTGGTTAAAAAGTCAAGATCAGACCAGATGTGGTAGCTCACGCCTATAATCCCAGCACTTTTGGAGACCAAAGTGGGAGGATTGCTTGAGCCCAGGAGTTCGAGACCAGCCTGAACATCATAGTGACACTTCATCTCAGAAAATTAAAAAAAAAATTAGCTGAGCATGATGACATGTGCCTGTGGTCTCAGCTTCTCAGTGGGCTGAGGTGGAAGGATTTCTTGAGCCCAGAAGGTCGAGGCTGCAGTGAGCATGCAATTGCACTCCAGCCTGGGTGAGAAAATAAGACTGTGTCTGGAAAATTTTTAAAGTCAAGAGCAGCTAGGAAAAATATGTGAAAATAATGCTTAGGAACAGTTTTCCTTTTTTCCTACTCTATCTTATTACCCAATTTCAAAGGAATTATTTGAGTATAAATAAAATTCATTTGGTGTGGTGTTCATTTTAGATTGTCTTTAATTTTCTGATTTGTAAGGAAATCTCACTGGAATTGGAAGCAGCAGTGCAAGAAAAAGAAGAAATGAAGAGCAGAGTTCATAAATACATAACAGAGGTGTCACGCTGGGAGAGCTTAATGGCTGCTAAGGTGAAAAACATTATTTAGGTTGGATTTAAAACTCAGGGTTTTTAAACTTTTTCATGCTTATTTATTCTGTCTCTCCAATTAGATATTAAACATTTTAAAGTAGAGATCTTGCCTATTGCCTTTTTCTATTTCCCCCATAGATCTTAGTGTGGTGCCTGCTGAGATACCTAATGTTTCCTAAATTAGGACAGAATGCTCAATGTGTGTATATTTACGACATGGGTGTTCCAGTAAGTGACAGTTACTAATTTAGAAACAATTTTATTATGGTTTAACCAGGAAAAAGAAAATCAAGATTTGTTAGACAGATTTCAGATGGTTCATAACCGTGCTGAAGACTGGGAGGTCAAAGCCCATCAAGCTGAGGGAGAAAGCAGCTCAGTTCGACTGGAACTTCTTTCTATTGACACTGAGAGGAGACATCTTCGAGAAAGAGTGGAGCTGTTAGAAAAAGAAATTCAAGAGGTAATATATTTATTTGTTTTGTAAAGATACTTTTCCTTTTTTTTTGAGACAAAGTCTTGCCCTGTCACCCCAGACTAAAGTGCAATGGCACGATCTCACTGCAACCTCCGCCTCCTGGATTCAAGCAATTCTCCTGTCTCAGCCTCTTGAGTAGCTAGAATTACAGGCGTGTGCCACCATACTCGGCCAATTTTTTGTATTTTTAGTAGAGACCACCACGTTGGCCAGGCTGATCTCGAACTCCTGACCTTGAGTGATCCACTTGCCTCAGCCTCCAAAAGTGCTGGGATTACAGGCATGAGCCACCATGCCTGGTCTCAAAGATACTTTATTGACCTGAAGTTGTAAGCATTGATAAAATCAAGTTGTGATAAATTTCTGTCATTCTCATAATTTGCATAGGAGCCCCATTACTTTTTTTTGTAGTAAAAAATACATACATCAAATTTCCCATTTTAACTACTTTCAAGTAGACAGTTCTGTGGCATTAGTACACTCACAATGTTATGTAACTATCACCATTATTTGTCACCCTGCTTTCTGTCTCTATGAATTCGATTACTCTAGGTACTCATATAAGTGGAATCACACAATATTTGTCCTTTTGTGACTGACTGATTTCACTTAGCCTTAAGGTTTACTTTACCTCAAGGTTCATCCATGTTGTGTAGCATGTGTCAGAATTTCATTCTTTGTTAAGGCTCAGTAACATTTCCTAGTATGTACGTACCACATTTTTGTTTCGCCATTCATCTGTCAGTGGACATTTGATTTGTTACCACCTTTTGGCTGTTGTGAATAATGCCGCAGTGAACATGGGTATACAAATATCTGTTCAGGTGCTTGCTTTCAGGTCTTTTGGATATATACCCAGAAGTGGAATTACTGGATCATATGATAATTCTATGTTTAATTGTTTGAGGAATAACCATGTGGTTCTTCCATAGGTGCTATGCCATTTTACATTTCTAGCAGCAATGCACGAGGGTTCCAGTTGCTCCACATCCTTGCCCATACTTGTAATTTTTTGATTTTTTATTTTATAAGAGCCATCATAATAGGAGTGGAGCAGTATCTCATGGTGGTTCTGATTTGCATTTCCTTAACAGTTAGTGATGTAGAACATCTTTTCATTTGTTTATTGATGATTTGTGTATTTTCTTTGGAGAAATGCTTATTCAAATCCTTTGTTCATTTTTTATTCAGAATGTTTTAAATTGTTATAGAAGTTCTTTATATATTCTGGAGATTAATATTTTAGTGTATATGTGACTTGCAAATATTTTCTCCCATTGTGTGGGTTGCCTTTTCAACAGTTTTTGATGTACAGAAGTTTTTAATTTAAATGAAGCCCAATTTATTGTTTTTCTTTTGATGCCTATACTTGTGAGTGTATACAAGAAATCACTGCTAACTCCAGTGTCATAAAGCTTATCCCCTCTGTTTTCTTCTAAGAGTTTTATAATTTTAGCTTATATATTGAGATCTTTGATCCATTTTAAGTTAATTTTTACAAATAAGCTTTTGTCATAAAGACAGTCTGATAAAAATCTCATAATAAAACATTGAAGTTCAGTTAAAATGTAGGGACCCTGAGTTAAATTGATATACAATAGTTGGCCATTATTGTCATTTTTGTTTTGTTTTGTTTGTATAGTTTCATAATCTTTATCTTTCAGGAGAAAGTATTGACTATCTGTAGCAGATAGAATTATGGCCTCCAAAAAGACATGTTGAGGTACTAACCCCCAGTCTCTCAGTTGGAAAAAAATGTCTTTGCAGATGGAATCAAGTTAAAATGAGGTCATAGTGGATTAGGGTTAGACCCTAAAACCAATGGACTGATGTCTTTATAGGACAATGGATATTTGGACACAGGAAACACTGGAGAGAACACCATGTGAAGATGGAAGCAAAGAATAGAGTGATCCGTGTAGAAGTCAAGGACTGCCAGTAACCATCAGGAACTGGGAGAAAGGCAAAGAACAGATTCTGCTTCAGAATCTCCAGAAGGAACCAAACCTGCCAACACCCGAATTTGGGACTTCTAGCCTCCAGAATTATGAGAGAATAATTTCTATTTTTTTTAAGCCACACAATTTGTGACAATTTGTTACAACAGCCCTAGGAAACTAATACAGATTATGGCATCAGAAAGTGGGTTGCTGCTGTAACAAACGCCTAAAAATAATGAAAGTGGCTTTGGAAAATTGGATAATGAGTAGAGACTGAAACAGTTTTGAAGCTCCTGACAGAAAAAGCCCAGATTGCCTTGAAGAGATCATTGGTAGAAATATGGACATTAAAGGCAATTGTGATGAAGACTCAGAAGAGGGGAGAGCTGTAAAGAAAACTTCTGTCATTTACAGAATACACATATTGTCGTAATGGATTTTGTGGGAAATACAAATGTTTCCTCTGGTGATGTCTCAGACAGAGTTGAGAAAAATGTTAGTGGACACTGGAGAAAAGATGTTACATGTTATAAATTGACAGAGAACTTGGCTAAATTAGGGTCTACTGTTGGGAGAGAAGTAGAACTTGTAAGGGATGAACTTGGACATTTAGCCGAGGAGACTTCAAGCAAAGTGCAGAAGAGACAGCCTGGTTTCTCCCTGTTATTTATAGTAAAATGTGAGAGGAAAGAGAGAAATGGAGGAAGGAACTGAAAAGTGGAAAAAAAAAAAAAAAAACAAGACTTGAAGCCGGGCGTGGTGGCTAGCACCTGTAATCCTAGCATTTCGGGAGGTTGAGGCAGGCAGATCACTCAAGCAGTCCACCTGTGTCCACCAAAAAACTACGCTCAGTTGCCCAGCATGGGCAACATGGCAAAACCCCGTCTCTACAAAAAAATTAGCTGAATGTGGTAGCAGGTGCTTGTAGTCTCAGCTCCTTGGAGGGCTGAGTTGGGAGGATCGCTTGAGCCCAGGAGGTTAAGGCTGCAGTGAGTTGAGATCGCACCACTGCACTCCAGCCTGGGTAACAAAGTAAGACCCTGTCAAAAAAGAAAGAGACAAGAGAAACTAGGACTTGATGATTTTGGAAAATTCTTAACCTATCCAGATAGCGTTTTCTGGAGTGTGGCAAGAAAACCTTTTGGTGAAAAGATCAGATATGTGAGCCATGAATCCAGTTAGTCATCTCAGCAGAATCACTGCCAGCTTTGATTGAAAGAAACAGAAATGGGATGAAATGAAGGAAGGCTGTTGGACTTCTGGGATCCTACTAGCAGAAAACAGACCAACAGAGCTAATTGGCTACAAGTTCACTTTCAAGAAAAGGACGGAATGACTCTAAGGGTAGCTCAGAGACCAGCAAGGCCACCACAGGAAGCTCAGAGGCCGGTGGGGCTGTAGCTACCACCACAAGCCCAGACATCACAGGTCCAGAAGATGGAGCTACTGTCTGTCTCCTTGGTTTCAGAGGGCAAGGCCACTGCCCCTATGGGACTAGAGGATGGGACCACCCTGGCCAGCTCAGAGGACAGAGCATCAGAGCACCAGAGAATCAAGGCACAAATGGCTATTCTTGGGTTTTGAAATCTAATGGATTCAGCCTCCTTGGTTGCAGACTTAATTTGGACTAGTAACTCCTTTATTCCTTCTATTTTCTCCCTTTTGCAGTGGGACTGTCTGTTTCATGCTTATCCCACCATTTTATTTTGGAAGCAGTTTACTTGTTTTCCAGTGTTATAGGTCTGTAGTTGGAGGAGAATTTTGTCCCAGTGTGGTCCATATTCAAGAGTCTCACCCATATGTGGTTCAGATGATGCTTAGATGAGATTTTTGGTTTAGAGTTGATGCTAGAATGTTGGGATGGAATGAATATATTTTGTATATGAGAAAGACATGAATTTTGGGGAATCAGAGGGTAGGTAGAATTGTGTCTACCAGAAAGACATGTTGAAATCCTAACCCCCAGTATCTATCAACATGACCTTATTTGGAAACGGGGTTTTTGCAAATGTGAACAAGTTAAGATGAGGTTGTGCTGGATTAAGACAGGCCCTAACCCAGTGAGTGATGGATTACAAAGTCCTTCCAAGTTGAGGGAAATTTAGATACATTATGTACAGAGAAGGCTATGTGAAGATGGAGGCAGAGATTGGAGTGATATGTCTATAAGTCAGTGAACACCAAGGACTGGCAGCATCCAACAGAAGCTAGGAGAGAGGCATGGGACAGATTCTGTCCCTCAGAAGCTCTAGGAGGAGCCAACTCTGCTAACACCCACATTTTGGACTTCCGGCCTCCAGAACTGTGAAGGGATACATTTCTGTTTGTTTGTTTTTTTTAACACTCCCATTTGTGGTAGTTTGTTATGGCAGCCCTGGGAAACTCATACTCTATCTCTAAAAGTTTTTCTGTTAAGAGGAGTATAATAACTAATTAAAAGAATGCTTTCAACCTTCAAAAGAGTTTTTCAGAAACTATTCTCAACTAATCTTTATTTTGTTCTTTATTATTGTTCCTGTTCTTATATGGTATATGAAATTGGTTTTTACTAAAGTATAAATTGGCTTTTACTAAGTATAAACCAATTTCACAATACAATACTGAAGTATTATATTTGGTTAGGGGAGCTTTTATTAATGCACTAAAAAGCTAAATACTTTTCTGCAATGGTTGAAATTGATTAAATCTTCACAGCACAATATTAGATTTTCAATGTGGATCCATGGACTTTTTTTAAGAAACAGGGTCTTGTATATCACCCCAGACTGGGGTGGAATGGCTTGACCATAGCTCACTGCAGCCTTGAACTCCTGGGCTCAGGTGATCTCCTGCCTCAGCCTCCCAAGTAGCAAGGACTATAGGCTGTGCCAGCATGCCCAGCTAATTTTTGTATTTTTCTGTAGAGACAGGTTCTCACTATGTTGCCCAGGCTGGTCTCAGACTCCTAGGCTCAAGTGATCCTCCCACCTCAGCCTCCCAGAGTGTTGGGGTTGTAGACATGAGCAACTGCCCTAGCCTGTTGAAATAATTTTATTTTTCAAACACAGAATTCTTCCCCAAACCTGGAAGTAGAGTTTATATCAGTTTGTATTTATCACCCATAATTCAAATTGTGAGAAATTTCAAATGTGGATTCTTCTAGAAAAAAAATCTTTATCAGTATTTGAAATTTTTTTATTTCAGTTATTAAAATATTAAAAAGTTATATACTATTTAAGTTAAATTTAAATGACTTCAGGTATTTAGTTTTGAAGTAAACCCCATTTTTGGAATTTAGGATTTAACTAAAGACAGTTGGGGAGTGATATGTATATATGTTACTTTTTCTTGAAATGGCATTATTGTAACAAAGATACTTTATAAAGGAAAAGTTTAATGCAGCTTCAAAAACCCTTCGTATTCACAACACCCTGACACGATAATTTTCTTTTTTACATCTTCCAAATATATAAATATATACATGAGGTACTTAGTTATCATGATTAATAATTATACACAATTCCTTTTGTTAAGCATTAAATAGATCATCTTTAAATAGTAGGCAGCTTCCTGAGAGTAGTTTAAGGAAAAATTGGCTGTCATATTTTTCTAAAGTGGGGTTGTTGTCTGCAATCTCAAGTTCTTAAAATTATTGGGTTATTTTAACTTTTTACTTGTTTTTTTAATTTTTTCAGCACATAAATGCCCATCATGCTTATGAATCTCAGATCTCATCAATGGCAAAAGCCATGTCTCGATTAGAAGAAGAGCTGAGACGTCAAGAAGAGGAGAAAGTGACAGTATTAAATGACTTGTCATCTCTTAGAGAACTTTGCATTAAACTTGATTCAGGCAAAGATATTATGACCCAGCAACTGAACTCCAAAAACCTTGAGTTTGAGAGGGTAAGAAAGAGAAATTGTCTTGGCACATTGTTTTATTGAGCCCTACTCTAATTGTTTTACTTTACCATTTCCGACGCTGTACATATATTTGTTTCCTTTTGGAGTAGTTACTCTTTTTTTTTTTTTGAGATGGAGTTTTGCTCTGTTGCCCAGGCTGGAGTGCAATGGTGTGATCTCCACTCACCACAACCTCTACCTCCTGGGTTCAAGCGATTTCCCTGCCTCAGCATCCCAAGTAGCTAGAATTACAGGCACCTTTTAACACGCCTGGCTAATTTTTGTATTTTTTAGTAGAGACAGGGTTTCACCCTGTTGGCCAGGCTGGTCTTGAACTTCCGACCTCAGGTGATCTGCCTACCTCGGCCTCCCAAAGTCCTTGGATTACAGGCATGAACCAATGCGCCTGGCCTAAAGTAGTTACTTTTGACTACAGGATTTTAACAACCAGATCTGACTACTTGATTTTTTGCCAAGATTTCTCTGGCAAACGTAGTGATGAAAGTGAGTTCTGTTTTGGAATAGATGGCTATCTAGGAGATTCTGAGTTTTCTGATTATAAGTTAGGAACATATCCTAATACATTCTTTCTTTGTTTAAAAGTAAGACTTGAGGCCAGGCACGATGGCTCATGCTTGTAATCCAAACACTTTGAGAAGCCGAGCAGGCAGATCGCTTAAACTCAGGAGTTCAAAACCAGCCTGAGTAGCATGGTGAAACCCCGTCTCTACAAAAAATATAAAGAATTAGTCAGGCATGTAGTGTGTGCCTATAGTCCCAGCTACTTGGGAGGCTGAGGCAGGGTTCACTTGAGCCTAGGATGTTGAGGCTACAGTGAGCAGAGATTATGCCACTGCTCTCCAGCTTGAGCAAAAGAGTAAGACCCAGTGTCAAAAATGAAAACAAAAAGAAAAAAGTAAGACTTGAATGAAGGATTGAACAGTTCAGTGCTTCCAAAGTAGAACATTTTTCTCGATAAAAGATCTCAAGATATTTAAATCTTACTTAATTAAACAAGTCTATTTAGCTAGAATTTGCCACTCCCACATGGAGGCATTACTTTAAATAACCGAGTGTGTGTTTTCTAACATGGATGTTTTCAGTTTTCACTCATCTAGTAGTATCTTTATTTTCAGGTACTGAGAAGCTACAATACTGGCTTTATTATGTAGTCAGAGTAAGCATATTCAACCAGAAGGGTCTCATTGCCCTTATGATTTTATGTTAATGACCTTCTCTTGACAAGGCAGCATGACTGAAAACTATTTGAGGGTTGGAGTAGATTCGATAGCCAAATAAGCCCATAGTAAATATAGCAAAGATTATTTTGAAAATAAAGTGTTTTTCTTATACTTAAAGAAATGATTCACAATTTTTAACCAATATCCAAAATGAAACAAGTGATGGATGAATAATTCCACAGAGCTATATTGTCAGATAATTTTTTCAGAGTAAATTTAAAATTGTACTGAAGTAATCTTACTTTGTTTTTCATGTAGGTCATGGTGGAATTAGAAAATGTAAAGTCAGAGTCAGACGTATTGAAAAAACAACTGTCAAATGAGAGACATACAGTTAAAAACCTTGAATCATTGTTGGCTACAAATAGAGATAAAGAATTTCATTCTCACTTAACCTCCCATGAGAAGGATACAGAAATCCAGCTACTTAAGGAGAAATTAACCCTTTCTGAAAGCAAATTGTAAGTGTCTTATGTCAACTTATGCTAAGAAAATTGCTTATGAAGGACAATTTATAAGTTTTTTTGAAGTGGAAGAAAGGTTAAGAACATGAAGGGTAGGCCAGGCGCAGTGGCTCATGGCTGTAATCCCAGCACTTTGTGGGAGGCCAAGGGGGGTGGATTGCCTGAGTTCAAGAGTCGAGACCAGCCTGAGCAACATGGTAAAACCTCATCTCTACTAAAAATACAAAAAAAAAAAAAAAAAGAATAGCCGGGCGTGGTGGCGCACACCTGTAGTCCCAGCTACTCGGGAGGCCGAGGTGCTAGAATTGCTTTAACTGGAAGGTGGAGGTTTCAGTGGGCTGAAATCACACCATCGCACCATCGCACTTCAGCCTGGGTGACAGAACAAGACTTTGTCTCAAACAAACAAACAAAAGGAATATGAAGGGTAGTATAAAACCAAAATATTTGTATCGGGGTCACCACCTGTGGGGGTCTGTCCTGCAGACCCTGACTCAATGATAGATGACTAAAGTACACTGACACACAGATATTATGCTTTGCCAGTTCAACTGAGTGTGTCCAGGCAGCTTACGGGCACCCTGGAGAGTGCTGTAATTAGTTGTGACCACTGACCTCCACACATGGGCCTCTCTGGCCTTTATTCAGCACACGTTAAGTGACAAAAACTCTGAGTCAGCACCACTGGAGAGAAGATTAAAGGACAGGTTCCAATGCCCACAGCAAACACCATTAGTGGCTAATATTCCTTGATCAACCTCCCCCTGAGAGAGTTGTCCAGAATGATCAAAGGTTAATGAATAAACAAGTTAGTTAGGTAAACCCCCACATTCCTTTGTTTCTACTCTAATTTATTTAACTAATGGAACAAGGCTGCCTTCAGCCAGCAACTATAGAAAAAACCCTTAGGCCTTCCAAAAGGGTTTGAAACCATATTCAGTAACTTTCTCTAATATTTTTCCCTTAATATTTTTACCACCACCCTGAGTGAATCCCCAGTGTTTGGCTTCTATGTCTGCTGCTTTTGGAAATTCAGGAGACTGGCTCTAGAGAAACACTGTGTTGGGATGTGCAGACCTGTGTATCGTCACTACAGAGGTGGTACCGTGGGAGTGAATGGGAAGAGAAACGTTAGGAAAGCGCCTACATTTGAGGAATGAACAGAGGAGTCAGTGAAGGAGGGCGCATTCTCAGGCGAAGAGGTGGCTGTGTCTTCTGCTGTAGATTAGGAAAAAGACTAAAAAGGCTGTGAGATTTGACCCACATGTGTGTATTGATTACTTTGGGAGAGATTGATGATATATCTTTAGAATAGAAAGATTTAGACATATTTATAGGAAGAGAAAAGGAAACCCAGGTTAGAGTACACATGGAAGAATGAGTTTTTGAAAAGTACTAAAAATATTAATATTTCTCTTTCCAAGGCAAGAGTCAAGAAAGAGCCAATGAAGACACTTTACATCTTGGCGTTACAGTTTATGTCTCATTCAAATTTGCGTCCTTAGCATTGCTTTAGTCCTTAGCACATAATAGAAGTTCAGTAAATGTTTCATAAACTAAATGAATGAAAAAGAAAACGTGATAGAAGCTCTAGAAGTTTAGAGAATTCTTGTTGAAAGGTCTTCATCTTCTCTTCATTAATTTTAAAAACCCACAGCACTTAACTCTACAAAACAGAATATTTATTTCTTGACTTTCTAAAATTTGTTTTTAAGAACTAGTCAAAGCCGGGAAAATACCATGCTTCGAGCTAAAGTGGCACAGTTACAAACAGATTATGATGCTCAGAAAAGACAGATCTCAACTGAGAGATATGAACGGTAAGGCAAATTTTGTTTACATTTGACAGTGTTTTTATGTGTTCTCTATCGTACTTCAAAAAGTATTTAATATGGCTTGCAAAAAGCAAACTTTTTAAAAAGCTGATACATAAAGTACATTTCTTTGGTAATTCTTCCTTTTAAAAAAGGCAACAAGTGTGGCAGAAGATAACATCCCTACAGTAACTAAAATAGCAAGTATTACATAGTGGATGCTTTATAAATATTTATTGAATAAAATTGTTTAATAATCTGAAAAATAAAGTAAAATAGCAATTATTGTGTAAATATTTCCTATAGCATTTCACGGGGCAAAATTAGAGCCCAAAATTATTTCAAAGAATATAGAGAAGGAACAACAACCCCTACACGGGCTCCAGAATATATGGGTCAAGTAGGATGCTCCAAATACAAATCATCATAGAGGTAACACTATTGAAGACAGAAGCAGCAGTTAGCAAATGTGGGCCAGACACTACATAAGCGTCTGATTAATCCTACCAGCAAATCTGTTATTATACCTACGTTACAGGAAACTGAGATCACATAAATAGTAAATGGTAGGTTGAAGAGTAAAACCAAACAGGTTTTAATTCTAAAACCTGTACCCATAACCTCTCTAGTGTATTCCCTACAGCTTAGTAATTTTCATATTCACTCATATTTTGGTTCATTTGCTTTATGTTGCAAAATTTAATTCCCAAGCATTACAAACCCGGAATGAGACCTGGTTTAAGAATTAAAACCAAAGTCTAACTTGCAAATCAGTTGCCAAGTTACTTGTCTTCCATTACTCTTTCCTACTATATTAATACCACAGACATCTGCATTCCTGAGATTTCATTCTCAAATAGTGGTCAAATTGCATGTTAGATCAGTTTTTGAGTTATTCTTACCTATTTACATCAAAACTTTTTAGTGATGTGCTATTGGAAGTATAGAGACAATTTGCTATGAAATAAATATTTATTATTTCAAAAAAAGGCCTGGTGTGGTGGCTTGTGCCTGCAATCCCAGCACTTTGGGAGGCCAAGGCAGGTGGATTTACTTGAGCCCATGAGTTTGAAATCAGTGTGAGCAACATGGTGAAATACCGTCTCTACAAAAAAATTTTGAAAATTCGCTGGGGCATGGTGATGGGTGCCTGTAGTCTCAGCTACTCAGGAGGCTGAGGTGGAAGGATTGATTGAGCTCAGGAGGTCGAGGCTGCAATGAGCTGTGATCGTGCCACTGCCCTACATCCTGGGTAACAGTGAGACCCTGTCTCAAAAACCAAACAAACAGAAAAGTAAGTCTTAGGTAGCAGCAGTGACATGAAGCAGGATTGTTAATTTCTTATAATTTAGAAGATTTAGTTTTCTAGTGCTAAACTGTACATATATAATGATTTGTATTTCTTAATGACAACTTAAATTCTCTGCAAATCAAAAGTCCTAAATCAAGCTATTTCCCAGGGTTATAGACCTCTCCACAATTCCTCCCCTTTTTCCTTGCCCCTAGCCCTCAATGAAACCTTGAGCCTCATGACCATGTCTTTCTTGCACCTTACTAACCAACTACATCATGCATTCTCAATGGTGCAGTATCACCCCGCATCCTAAAGGGAAAAAATTATTTCTTGGGGAATAGGGGATGGAGGTGGCAAAAATTTTTGATAGTGTAAGTTAGTAGAATAGTTTATGTCCCTCCAAAGGGCCACAGGACATAAGGAGTGTATTAAAATTTCACGGGGTGAAGGGATAATCTGGGGAGGAAAAAGTCTTTGAGAGAGTAATAATAAACAAATCTTGAAAAGCACTGAACTAATTAGAAATCCCAGATACTGAATAACTCAAGGCAGAAAGAGTCTAGGCCAGAGACTGTAAATAGCCCACAAAGGATATGGCAACATAATCCCCATTCTGGGTGGGGACAGACCCAGACACAGGGAAGGAAAGCATGAAAGAGAAAATAGATTATTTCCAATCTGACTTTTGAAGCAGAAAGACGGAAGTGGGCAAGATATATTTCCAAGACGATATGGTAGGCCTGGCATGGTGATTCATGCCTGTAATCCCAGCACTTTGAGAGTCTGAGGCAGGAGGATCACTTGAGGACAGGAGTTCAAGACCAGCCTGGGCAACATAGTGTGACCCCTATTTCTAAAAATGTTTTAAAAATTAGCTGGGCATGAAGGTGTGCACCTGTAGTCCCAGCTCCTCAGGAGGATAAGGTGGGAGGATCGCTTGAGGCCAGGAGTTTGAGCTATAACTGCCACTGCACTTGAGTCTGGGCAACAGAGCAAGCCCCTATTTAAAAAAAAAAGCATAGGAGAAGAACAAGTAAACCTAGCTCTGGGGAACATCAAAGTATAGGCAGGAGAAAAGGATCTAGTAACAGAACTAAGGAGAAGTCATCTAGGCAGAAAGAGAACCAGGAGATGTAGTGTCATGAAAACCAAGGGTGGTTACTAGCACCAAGTCCCATAGAAAGGTCTCGCATGTAGGCATTTAATTAAACAGGTTTGTTAGAATTTTTTTTAAGGATAGAGAAGAAAATTAAATTTATCTGTAAGTTCTGCGCTCCATAGTCACCATTAGCCTTTTTGAGTTTAACGTCTCGCCATCTCATGTTTGTGTCTCTCTATGTGTTCAGTTGGTATCCTATTTATTTTCACTATATGTATATAGTGAATATATATATAAATATATATATTTTATATACACGTAAAATTTATGTATATATATAAATTGTATATAATTTATATTGTATATAATTTATGTATTGTACATAATTTATATATATAAATTTGTATTTATATGTATATAAATATATATATACACATATGTACATATATGTATATATGTGTATAAATATACATCTGTATATAACTATACATATATGTATATATGTACACACACATAAAAATATGTGTATATATACATATATATACACATATAAAAATATATGTGTGTATATATATATATATACACACATATATATTTATATGTGTGTATATATATGTGTATATATACCACATATATAGTAAGCATTTTGCTTCTAAGGTATTATTTTAATGACAGCCTGCTATTCTGACATGGTTATAACATAATTACTTTGAACAATCTCTTATAGTACATATTCTTTTAATTGAAATCTTTTGTCCACTACTTAAAAATTGTACAAAGACATGGGATTCAAGTTTAATAGTAATACTAATTAAGTAATTTATAACAAATTAGCTAATAACTCTTATATTTGTATACCACTTTTTGATTTTTCCTGATGCTTCCACGTATCTCTCTTGTTTGATCTTTACTAACAGAGAACGAGCAATACAAGAGATGCGTCGACATGGTCTTCCTACACCACCCCTTAGTTCTACTCTGAGGTCTCCTTCACATTCTCCTGAACATATCAGTGTGTAATTATCAGAAAGGTACGTATGTAACACCAAGGACAGGCAAAACTAATCTGTGGTTGTAAAAATTCAGAAAGTAGTTTTCGACATCAGGAAATGGAAGATTGCCTGAAAAGACATTCAGGAGAACTTCCTGGAGTAATGGAAAAGTTCTATATCTTGGTGATAGTAGTTATGTGGGTTATATACAATTGTAAAAATTCATAAAACTGACCATTTACAGTGTATGCATTTTTTTTTAAGACATCGGGTCTCAGCCAGACACAGTGGCCTACACCTGTTATCCCAGCACTTTCGGAGGCTGAGGCTGGAGGATCACCTGAGCCTTGAAACAAGCCTGGGCAATATAGTGAGACCCCCATCGCTACAAGAAATACAAAAATTATCCACGCATGGTGGCACACACCTCTAGTCCCAGCTATCAGCTACTGGCCGGGGGATAGGGCAGATACGGAGGCAGGAGGATGGCTTGAGCTCAGAAGCTTGAGGCTGCAGTGAGCTATGATTACACTCCAGTCTGCATGAGTAAGCAAGCCCCTATCTCCCCCCCCCCAAAAAAAAAGACAGGGTTCTCACTGTCTTGCCTGGGCTGGCCTCAAACTCGTGGGCTCAAGCAGTCCTCCCACCTCAGCCTCTTGAGTAGCTGGGACTATAGGCTAGTCCATGTGTTTTATTGCATGTAAATTATACCCAAATTTAAAAAGAGAAGACATCTACAGCATAATGTTAAATGACAATATGAGCTATCACAGGGTATTATTTGATGAAGGGCCAAATTCAAGCTACAAGAAATAGGTAGTAAAAGTATAGACAAGGCGTAGAAACAGGAGTGCACATGGCACAGTAGTCCCAACCTGGCAGGAAGGGCAGGTTGTAGGGGAATAATGAGGGAGAAAGAAGTGAAATGGATGGATCACTGGATATATGTATGTTCAAGCTGTAGTTGATATGGCAAAACTGTTTTTCCAAAGTAGTTGTAAAGAGCTAGAACGCATTTGACTGAGGAAAGGTCAAAGGGTTGTGCTAATTCACTGAAGATGGGAATGAATGGGAAAGAAATATGACTCAGATTCAGGCTTTGACAGGTAGTAACTGTGAAAAATGCATTCTCATTGACAAATAGTTATGCCAGTCTTGTTTAAATTGATGCATTTCTTTGCTTCTTTTAATAGAAATATATGGAAGATAATTAAACATTTCCTCTGACTCAGAATCCTCATTGTGAATATTAATTATGTGCTATTCTTTAACATACTGATGCCCTCATGTTTGTAGGGCCTAGGTTTAAATGATTCCTGATTGCTCTGCTTTTTGCTTTTGTGTTTGATTAAGGCATTTATTTTTCTCTTTCACTTTGAGGACCACTTCTCAGTGTTCACTGTAGTCACTGTGTCCTTCAGTTGCTGTGTTGTTTTAATGTGATCAAGTGGTGGTTCACCTTCTTGTTACAAAGCCTTGGAAGAGTGTGACAGGCATTTTCTCATGTTTGATTTACAGCTGCAGTTTAGATCAGGGGTTGGTTGGTAAACTAGGATCTGCAAGCCAAATCCATACCACTGCCTATTTGTGTAAATTAAGCCTTATTGGCACACAGCCACACCCATTTGTTAACAGATTGTCTAAGACTGCTTTTCTGCAGTGGCAGACTTGAGTAGTTGCAATAGACCCTGTGGCCCACAAATCTAAAATATTTACTTCCTGTCTCTTCACATCATGTAGCTCTGGAAAAACTCAACTCCAGACCTGTGAGAAAATAAGAGTGAAAGGCAAAAAATTCCTTGGTTTTATGAAAATAGGCTTGACCTTGTAGAGTCCCTGAAAGAGGATTGGGGGCTCCCAGGGACCCCCAGACCACACTTTAAGAACTGCTGATATAGAACATAGATTCCAGCAATCCCTGAAGCTGTGATGAATTAGACACTGCTTTTGTTTTTTATTGCATTTTATCTTTTTTAGAGCCAGGGTCTCACTCTGTCACCCAGCCTGTAAGGATGTGGCATCATCATAGCTCACTGAAACCTCAAATTCCTGGGCTCAAGCAATCCTCCTGCCTCAGCGTCCTGAAACTGGGACTACAGGCACACCACCACACCCATCACCACTGTCTAATTCTAAGATTTTTTTTTAATCTCCCCAAACAGAAATTCTGTACCCATTAAACAATAACTCTCTAATCCCCAGGCCTCACCTTCCCAGTTCCTAGTAACTTCAAATCTACCTTTCTGATCTCTATGAATTAGCCTATTTTCGATTTTCATATAGGTGAAATCATTTGTTCTTTTGTGTCTGGCTTATTGCACTTAGCGTAATATTTTCCAGGTTCATCCATATCATAGGATATGCCACATTTTAAAAATCCTTTCATCAAGACACCTGGGTTGTTTCTACCATATGGTTATTGTGAATAATGCTGCTGTAAGCATTGTTGTGCAAATATCTGTTTTAGTCCTTATTTTCAAATCTTTCAGTATATACCTAAGACTAGAACTGCTAGGTCATATGGCAATTCTGTCAGACTTTTTGAGGAACTGCCAAACTGTTTTCCACATGCTGTACCATTTTACATTTTCACCAGCAATGCATGAGGGTTCCCGTTCTTCACATCCTCACCAACACTTGTTATTTTCCATTTTTGAAAATTACAATGATTCTACTCCATGCAGAGTAGAAAAGTTTTATAACCATTAACAAACTCATAATTTATAACTTTGTAATTATTTACAATTAATTTTTGAAGTATATTAATGAGATTGTTATTTACTAATCCATTTCCACTCATGTATTCTGAATATTGTCACCAAAACTAATTTTAAGGGATTTCCCTAAGCACTCAGAAATGAATTGCTCGGGGAAAAAAAAAGAATTGCTCAACTATAAAATGGCATCTCAAATTAGTGTTTCTCTGATAGTTAAAATATACAATCCAACTTTTATTCTTTCTTTTTTGACCATCATGTCTAATACATGCTATTTGAGACAGGAAAAACCAGAAGTGTTTTTCTGATTCTCATACACCACTCAGCACCGCTTCAGACACCAGATTCTCCAGCAGACACCAATTGATCTCAATTTCAACATTTAACTAAATTCTGACATTATCTGCCTGGAGATAACCGTCAGATCCCACAGATTAAGAGTTCAGTCACACAGATCCCTTCCCCTTGATGCTAATCGCAAGCCCCAAGTTGTGATTTGTGCTTCTGACTGAAGAGGTTTCCACAACCCCCTCATCACATTCTATTAATTTGCTAGAACAGCTCACAGAACTCAGAGAAACATTTTACATTTACCTGATTATTGAAAAGGCTATTACAAAGGGTACAGATTAACAGGCAAATGGAGGGGATGCGTAGGGCAAATTGTCAGGGAAGCAGCTCAAAGCTTCTGTGCCCTCCCAAGGCACACCACCCTCCAAGCATCACCAAGTGTTAAGCTATCTGGAAGGTTCCCGAACCCAGTTTTTGGAGGTTTTATGCAGGTGTCACCAAGTAAGCATGATCAATCCAATTATTAGTCATTGGTGATCAACACAACCTTCAGCCCCTCTCCTTTCCCTGGTGGTTGTGGTGTGAGAATTGAACAGCCCAATTCTCTAGTCAGGCATTGGTCTTTCTGATGACCAGCCCCCATTCCTGAAGCTATCTAGAGGTCCCTAGCCACCAGTCATCTCATTAACTTGCAAAAGACACACTTAACACTCTGGAGATTACAAGGACCTGTGTGCCACGAAACAGGAGCAGAGACCCAATATATATAGTCATGCATTGCTTAACAACATGGGATATGTTCTGAGAAATTTGTTTAGGTGATACCATTGTGCAAATGTCATAGAGTATATGTACTTATACAAACAAAGATGGTATATAGCCTACTGCATACCCCGGCTATATGGTATAGCCTCTTGCTCCTAGGCTATAAATCTGTACAGCGTGTTACTGTACTGAATACTGTAGGCTGTTGTAACACAATGGTATTTGTGCATCTAAATACAGAAAATGTACCGTAAAAACACAGTTTAAAAGATAACAAATGATACTCCTATATAGGGAACTTACCACAAATGGAGCTTGCAGGACTGGAAGTTGCTCTGGGTGAGTCAGTGAGTAAGTGGTGAGTGAATATGACGGCTTAGGACATTACTGTTCACTGCCATAGACTTTATAAACACTGTACGCTTAGCTATACTAAATTTATTTTTTAAATTTTCTTCAACAATAAATTAACCTTAGCTTACTATAACTTTTTTCCTTTATAAACTTTTTTTTAAACTTTTTGACCCTTTCATAGTGATACTTAGCTTAAAACACAAGCCGGGCGCGGTGGCTCAAGCCTGTAATCCCAGCACTTTGGGAGGCCGAGGCGGGTGGATCACGAGGTCAAGAGATCGAGACCATCCTGGGCAACATGGTGAAACCCCGTCTCTACTAAAAATACAAAAAATTAGCTGGGCATGGTGGCGCATGCCTGTAATCCCAGCTACTCAGGAGGCTGAGGCAGGAGAATTGCCTGAACCCAGGAGGCGGAGGTTGCGGTGAGCCGAGATCGCGCCATTGCACTCCAGCCTGGGTAACATGAGTGAAACTCCGTCTCAAAAAAAAAACAAGCTGGAGAGGGAGGTTGCAGTGAGCTGAGATTGTGCCACTGCACTCCAGCCTGGGCGACAGAGCAAGACCTTGTCTCTACACACACACACCAAAAAAAAAACACACAAACATATTTCATAGCTGTACAGAAATTTTTTTTAATATTCTTATTCTATAAGCTTTTTTCTATTTATAAAATTAATTTTTGTTTTACTTTTTAAAGCTGTTTGCTAAAAGCAATGATGCAAACACACACATTATCCTAAGCCCACATAGAGTCAGGATCATCACTATCACTGCTTCCTGTCTCTACATTGTGTCCCACTGAAAGATATTCGGGGGCAGTAACCTTACGGAACTGTCATCTCCCGTGATAACAGTGCCTTCTTTTGGAATACTTCCTGAAGGACCTGCCTGAGACTGTTTTATAGTTAAACAGAAATTTTCATTTCTATTATAATCTTATGGGACCACAGTCTTTTATGCAGTCTGTATTTAACCAAAATATCATTATGGAACATATTTCTGTTTTATTGTTTTTTTAAGAGACAAGGTATCCCTCTGTTGGCGAGACTGGAGTGGTGCAATGCACCATCAGAGCTCACTGCAACCTTGAACTCCTAGGCTCTGCAGTCTCCCACCTTGGCATCCTGAGTAGCTGGGACTACAGGTGTGTGCACTGCACCCAGCTAATGTTTGTAATTTTTTTATAGATATGGGTCTTACTGTGTTGTCCAGACTGGTCCTGAACTCCTGGGTTCAAGTGATCCTGCCTCAGCCTCCCAAAGTGCTGGAATTACAGGCATGAGCCACTGTGCTCAGCCTGTATGTCTTATTATAATGCAATGTCACATCACACAGATGCACTGAGGAAACATAAAATACAGAGATATGTTAATAAGGAAACAAAAATCACTTTTTTAAACAAAAGTATAAACCAGGCAGGGTAGGGTAGCTCACACCTGTAATCCCAGCATTTTGGGAGGCCACAGTGCGAGGATCACTTGAGCTTAGGAGTTTGAGACTATCCTGAACAACATAGTAAGACTTCATCTCTACTTAATACCAAAAAACTGAGCTGGGCATGGTGATGTGCACCTGTAGCCCCCTCTACTCTGGAGGCGGAAGCAGAAGGATCACTTGAACACAGGAGATCAAGACTGCAGTGAACTATGATCACACCACTGCACTCCAGCCTGGGCAACACAGCAAGACCCGGTCTCTAAATAAATAAGTAAATGAATAAAATAAAGTACAATGAATAAAACTGTATTTGAACTTTAAGAAGTAGAACAGTACTTCTTAAATATAACTGGATTTGGGCACAGAGTTTTATTAGAGTCCATAATTTTATTTAAAACATTATTAAATTTCAGTTTTTTATGAATATGTTGAATAACTTTATCATTTTTCTCTTAACTCACTTTTCAATTTTCCTCCTTTCAGAATAATGGCTTTCAATGAGTTCTCGAGGATTTTCAAAAGAACAGAACAGTAGTGAAATATTTGAAGTACTTGTTTTTGAAAATCATGAACATGGACACAAATTCTACCTCTGTCAACTTGTATTTAAATCAGTGAATATTTATGTTAAAAAGTTTGGTTTAAAAGAACTATACATGTATATTTTCATATATATGACAGAACAAGAATATGTATTAATAGTGCCTAACTCATGTTATACTATATTTTTATTCCTGAATGAAATTACTCAAAGTATGTTTCTACTGTGAATTGATATAATGTATTATTCACATGCTTTAATAATTTGTTTCTTAATAAGCCATGACATATTTAGGTAATTATTCTTACAGTACTTGTTTTTAGTTTTCATACCTATGTTTAACCCATATCTTAATGTATTCACAAAGAATTGTCAACTTCAATGCTGTGCTGTCATGTTTAACTTTTCCTTCTTAAAATTATTCATAGATTTACTGTCGTCAGTGGGAATGTATTCAGGTCTAGTCTTCTTATAATAGCAGAGATCTTGGTAAAATAATGATTACTATATATAATGTGTTATTGCCAACTAGAAGAACTATGATGAGAAAGATACCTATATATACTATGTAAAATATTGTTTTAACTATCATCATATGGGCTGTTTATGTAACATAAATTCTATCACAATCAAACTAAAAGCTTTATGCAGAGTTTTGTATAAAGCAATAGAACAGAAATTTGGGACATTTTTATAGTAAATAAAATTCCTCAGTTTATTAATCTAAGATTTCAAAGTATAAAAGTATATGGGGTAGGCCAGGCGTGATGGCTTACGCCTGTAATCCCAGCAGTTTGGGAGGCCAAGGCGGGCGGATCACCTGAGATCAGGAGTTCAAGACCAGCCTGGCCAACATGGTGAAACCCCGTCTCTACTAAAAATACAAAAATTAGCCAAGCATGGTGGCAGGCACCTGTAATCCCAGCTACTCAGGAGGCTGAGGCAGGAGAATCACTTGAACCCAGGAGGCGGAGGTTATGGTGAGCCAAGATCGCACCATTGCATTCCAGCCTGGGTGACGGAGCGAGACTCCATCTCGAAAAAAAGTACATGGGGTAAATGCAGTGAAATATTTTGTTAAATTACAATATATATTCAGTGATACTACTCTTTTTCTTCTAAACCTGTGTGTTGTAATTTACCAGTTTTCCAGAATGGCATTTTAACACCGAACTGTGGCATATACATGGAAAAAGCTTTTTACAATTAATTTTCAAAGTTGTAATTTTAAAGACTTTAGGCATATACCTATATTAATGAAACAACAGAAGTACAAAATGGAATGTCAGCTACAAAAACTAATCGTGTTTGAACCATAGACATTTGAAAAAAATCCTCTTAACATATTTTGTTGTGATTGAAAACGTAAAAACTAACATAGGAAAGTGAAAGATCAGTTACTTATGATATATTTTGTTCCCTCTTGTGGTTAAATAAAGTGGAGTGTGTGTGTGTGTGTGTGTGTGTGTGTGTGTGTGTACACCTGGGGGTGGGCAGTGCTCTTTTTCTAAAACTAATATGCCTTATATATCTGAATTATGCCCTTTTTAGGGTGTATTTGGATATGGGCTGGTTTGCTTTTCTACCACCTTTGTAATTTTATGTATCCCAACTCCTTTGTGTGAATTCATGTATTATAGCAAAATATAAGAGACATGGGACTGTTTGCAGTACCATATGGAAATCTTTCAATAAATATATGTAAATAAAAAATATTTGGCCCCACCTTTTCCCCCAAAGCAACAGCAAGACATTTTGTTAGATATTTTATTTTTAATGTTTTCTATAATTTAAAAATGTATAACCTGCCAAATTGTTGTTTTTATAACCATGGTATTTTTTAAAAAACAATTTTATCTTAATGTTCTGACCTTTTATAGATGTTTTTAATTTTGTTTCAAATAATTTTAAATTATGGAGCTTGACCTAGATTTGCCAATAAACTTTCTAGTCAATTTATTTTCTCTTTCTTACAAATAAGGTTTTTATAATTTTATATTACCAATATTCTTAAGTCTAAAATTAAATAAAATTTATTCAAATTAAACTTTATCATGGTGGGATATGGATAAATCCCTGAACATAGGTGCCAGGCACCTTTCTTAACTGACTTTTATTTCCAGTTAGTTCAAAATAGTAACAAAGTCAAAGTTTATTTTGATTTCTAGCCACAAAACAGTTAAATGTGTGTATGTGTGAATATACGCCCTTCTCACTTGGAAATGCTCTTTGTTGAGCATATTAACTCCTATTAAACTATGACACCTGTTACCCTACCTTACTGTAATTCATCATACAAGTGGTCTCATTCTTCTTTCCCCAATCCTTAGAAGATTTTAGCAAGTGGTTTACTATCTACCATTAATTCTATCATCAGCCTTTTTATGTCAGTATCTTCTTGGGCCAATGGTTATGGACCATACCTGCAGATTGTAGTTATCTGGAGAATTTTAATGAAAAACTGAAGTCTGAACCTCTACACCAGACCAAATACATCAGAAAGTCTGCAGTTGAAGTGTGGTCTTTTTAAAATTTTTAGCCTTTAAAAAAACTGACAATAGAATGTACATATTTATGAGGTACGTAGTGATGTTTCAATACATACAATGTATAGTAATCTGATCATTGTAATTAGCATATCCATCATCTCAAACATTTATCATTTTGTGTTGAGAACATTCAGAATCCTCCTCCTAGACGTTTGAAGCTATATATTAACTAGAGTCATCCTGCAGTGGCAGAGAACACTAGAAACTTCTTCCTCCTATCTAGCTATCATTTTGTATCCTTTAGCAAATCGCTCCCTGTCCCTCCCTTTCCCAATCCTTCCCAGCCTCTAGTATCCCCTATTCTACTTTTTACTTCTGTGAGATCTTTTTTTAGCTTATACATGAGTGAGAACATGCAGTGTTTAATTTTCTGTTCCTCACTTATTTCACTTCCTTCCATATGGCTGAGAATGACAGGATGGTAGTTTTGTTTGTTTTTAAGGTCCTCTAGAAGACTGTAATGTTCAGCAGGGTTAATGTTAATTTAAGAAACCAATCCACCAAAGTGGTTTCATGACACACTAATGGGACTTAACTTACAGTTTTGAAGAACTCTGCTTTAGATCTTGTCATCAACTCCAAACTCTCAATTTCTAGCATCCTACTCAGCCCTCTTTCTAGGTTACTGTATTGACTATGCCTCTACCAACAATTCTTTGACCCCACTAGCTTTTTTAGACAATTGATTCTATCATCTATCCCTTATCTATAATCACCCTCACTTTCTTCTTTAGCATAGGCATCATTGTCCTTTCACATCTCCTAAATTATTGTCCTTCTGATCTGAAAACTCCTGTTTATCTCCAGTTGCTCTAGCTGCTTGCATCTATACCTACTGACTCTTTTTACTTTAAATTTATGGCCCTGAAAATCAAAGGCCCACAGCAATTCACACTTAACCTCCCCCAGCAAGTATTCTCTTTATTCTATCCTCTCACTTTGTTTCTTTTTTTCTATGAGAAAATGAAAACAATAGAACTTTCTTACTCCAAATCTATCAACATGTTCTCTATCCAACTAATTTTCTTCCTTCCTATTAGGATATGAACCACCTCTACCCGTTAGCCATTCTGCCTAGTTGTGATCAGTAGCCATCCCTTCTAAAAATACTTCTGCCAGGTATGGTGGCTCAGCCTATAATCCCAGCACTTTGGAAGGCTGAGGCAGGAGGAACACTTGAGCCCAGCAGTTCGAGACCAGCCTAGGCAACATAGGGAGACCTCATCCAGAAAACTTTTAAAAAATTAGCTGGACATGGTAGTGTGCACCTGTAGTCCCAGCTATTTGGGAGGCTGACGTGGGGAAACCACTTGAGCCCAGGAAGTTGAGGCTGCAGTGAGCCGTCATTGTGCCACTGCACTCCAGCCTGAACACAGAGTGAGAGACCCTGTCTCAAATTAGATCTAAAAAGACCCCGCATTCCTGAGTCATTTTTGCTCTATTGGCTTGTTCTCACTTGCATATATACCTCCCATTTTTAATCTCCCATTTTAAAACCTTTCCAGGCCCTACCATTCCATTTTTGTACCCTTTATAGCAAAAATTCCCAGAAAAAGTTATCTAATTCATGTCATCTCCCCCTTAACACCCACCTTTCTTTCTTGAACTACTCCAATCCTGCTTGAACTCCCGTTACTCCAGTGAAACAGTTCTTATCAATACACCAACCCCAGGTTGTCAAATCTGATGAATCATGATCAGTCTTCTGTTTACTCCATTTCTCAGCAGCATTTGACACATTGATTTTTCTATTCTTTAAAACACATTTTCTGCAGCCAGGTGTGGTGGCTCAGGCCTGTAATCCCAACAGTTTGGGAGGCCAAGGTGGGCAGATCACCTGAGGTTAGGAGTTTGAGACCAGCCTGGTCAACAGAGTGAAACCAAATAAGTTTATAAGAATATAAAAATTAGCCAGGCGTGGTGGCAGTCACCTGTAATCCTAGCCACTTGGGAGGCTGAGGCAGGAGAATCACTTAAACCTGGGTGGCAGAGGTTGCAGTGAGTCAAGATCACACCATTGCACTCCAGCCGGGGCAACAAGAGCAAAACCCTGTCTCAAAAAAAAAACAAAAACAAAAAACAACAACAAAAAAACCTGAGTGCGGTGGCTCACACCTGTAATCTCAGCACTTTGGGAGGCTGAGGCAGGTGGATCATTTGAGGTCAGGAGTTCGAGACTTAGCCTGGCTGACATGGTGAAACCCCTTCTCTACTAAAAATACAAAATTAGTCAGGTGTGGTGGCGCACGCCTGTAGTCGCAGCTACTCGAGAGACTGAGATGGGAGAATTGCTTGAACTTGGGAGGCAGAGGCTGCCGTGAGCTGAGATGGCACTACTGCACTCCAGCCTCGGCAAAACAGAGCAAAACTGTCCCCTGCCCCCCCAAAAAAAAAAAACCAAACATCCTGGTTTTTCTACTTACTGGTTTTTCAGTTTCTTTTATCGTATTCGCCAACATTTCCTGACTTTTTTTTTTCACTTGAGTTTTTTTTTGTGTGTGTGTGGTAAACATACCATACAAATTATCATCTTACTCATTTTTAAATGTACAGTAGTGTTAGTTTTATTCACATGGTTGTGAAATATCTTCTCAACTTTTAAATGTAGACATATCCTAGGGTCTTAGTTCATCTCTATTTACTCTCTTTTTAACTTTAGAATTTATCTCTTTTGCTTCTGCCTTTTTTTTTTTTCTGAATTCTAGAAACATATATCTAAGTATCTGCATTAGTTCTTTCTCACATTGCTATAAGGATACTAACTACCTGAGACTGGGTAGTTTATAAAGAAAGCAGGTTTAACTGACTCACAGTTCCACATGGCTGGGGAGGCCTCAGGAAACTTAGAATTATGGTGGAAGGCAAAGGAGAAGCAAGGCACATCTCACATGGTGACAGCAGAGAGAGAGAGAGCACGAGGGGGGCAGTACCACACACCGTTAAACCATCAGCTTGTGAGAACTCACTATCGTAACAGCATGGGGGAAATCTGCCCCCATGATCCAATCACCTCCCACCAGGTCCCTCCTCCATACATGGGGATTACAGTTCGAGATGAGATTTGGGTGGGGACACAGCCAAACTATATCACTACCTATTCACTATCTCCACTTAAATAAGCCAAAGTCACACTAAACAGCTAAGTAAATTGTACCAGTATTGTATTAGTCTGTTCTCAAACTGCTCTAAAGAAATACCTGAGACGGGGTAATCTATAAAGAGGTTTGATTGGCCACAGTTCCTGCCGGCCATACAGGAAGCACGGCACTGGCATCCACTTCTGGGGAGGCTTGAGGGAGCTTTTACTCATGGTGGAAGGGAAAGCAGAGGCCTCTTCCATGACAGGAGCAGGATTGAGAGACCAGAGAGATGCTACACACTTTTAAACAGCCAGCTCTCATGAGAACTCACTCACTATACAGAACCAAGGGGTAAATGGTTAAACCATTTCTTAGAACTTTGCCGCCATGATCCAGTCACCTCCCACCAGGCTACACCTCCAGCATCAAGAATAAGATTTCAACACCTGCTTAATCCAGTCAACAGGGTAGGACCAAACCCATTCAATTTGTCTCATACAACATTTAATTAAGGTGAATATCAACAGGATTCCAAGTAGCAAGAAGAGGCCAGCTAGCAGTATTGGCTCATTTGTGCCTTCCAGGAGCCCAGACATAGCCACTGTGAATACCTACCGTGGCGAGAGCAGAGGATTGTATTTTATTCATCCAGGATGTAGTCTAAAGCCAATCCGTTACCCTTCATGATGCATACAGTTTATACTGACCTGAGAATCTCGGATGCCATTGACAAGTGGCCAATAGATAAGCCAGAAAGCAGCACTAATCCGAAGTGGAGAGAAAGTTTATGGTTCTGTCTCCCCCGTGTACAAACATATAACCCAAAAGTCACAAGTCACTCCGGTTTGGGTTTTGTGGCTCATAGGTTGGTTAAGATACATGGACTGGCTGGGTGTGATGACTCACGCCTATAATCCCAGCACTTTGGGAGGCCAAGGTGGGTGGATCACCTGAGGTCAGGGGTTCGAGACCAGCCAGACCAACATGGTGAAACCCCATCTCTACCTAAAATATAAAAATTAGCCAGGCATGGTGGTGCATGCCTGTAGTCCCAGCTACTCAAGAGGCTGAGGCAGGAGAATCGCTTGAACTAGGAGGCAGAGGTTGCAGTGAGCCAAGATGCCATTACACTCCAGCCTGAGTGACAAGAGCAAAACTCCGTCTCACAAAAAAAAAAAAAAAAAAAATACACATTGACTATGTCTCTGAGTAGCTGCAGCCTTGATAGTCACACATGGTGTGACCCAAAGCTGCACAGCAGAGAGGAGATGCATATGAATTTGTATCCATCAGATTGCAAAAAAGCTGTGCCAGTTTGTGTGTCTGTGCATGTACAAGGTGGAGTCCATGTTTGGGGGCTACCATTGACAGCAATAGGTACAGCAAAATGGTTCAAGAGCAGCCACACCACATGAGTTTGTTTTCATAGCACGTGGACAGGGATGATAGCTAGGGCAGCAGGTCAGATTGCCAGCCACTGCAGTTTCTTGCCTCAGGCAGACCATATGATTTGTCGCCAGACTGCAATGTAGGATCTAGGGGACAAAGAGAACATTCATTGCTATTGGTTTGGGCTCTGCTCAAAAAATGCTGATTTGTGGGTTAGCTGATATAAAGGACCAAATAGAATGTCCAAGTGAGATACATTGTCTTCAAAAAAGTCCAGTAGGGAGCTGAGCCTCCTTTTTGGTGTTGGGGGCCCAGAGATGAGGGGCTCCTCCATATTGTTTCCTGAGTGTCAGAGGCATCATGAATCTGCCTACATTATTTCAAGAAACTTCACTAGGCAAGTAGCCCTCTGAATATTGTTGGGGTTTACCAGCCACCTCTGCTGGTGTAAGTATGACAATACCCCAGCCAGGGGCACTGAGACAGGCTTATTTTATTTTATTTTTTAAGAGACGGAGTCTTGGCTGGGCACGGTGGCTCATGCCTATAATCCCAGCACTTTGGGAGGCTGTGGTGGGCAGATCACTTGAGGTCAAGAGTTAGAGACCAGCAGGCCAGGTGCAGTGACTCACCAAAATGGTGAAACCCTATCTCTACTAAAAATACAAAAATTAGCCAGGCAGCATGTACCTGTGGTCCCAGCGGCTCAGGAGGCTGAGGCACAAAAATTGCTCGAACCCCGGAGGTGGAGGCTGCAGTGAGCTGAGATCATGCCATTGCACTCCAGCCTGGGCAACAGAGTGAGACTCTGTCTTTAAAATGCGACAGAGAGAGAGAAAGAGAAAGAGAAAGAGAGAGAGAGGGAGAGAGAGATAGGGTCTTGCTCTATTGCTCAGCCTCTAAATATTCATTAACAGGTAGGACAACTGGGGATTCCTATTTCCTCCCCCTCACCCAACACTTGGGCGATAGCACTCACTAGCAGATCTTGCACAATCTTCTCACATCCCCTGACCTTATCCTTTCTCTTCTCAGTAGCAAGTGCTCCGCCAGCAGCCTATCCTTGTTGCCCAAATGGTAAAGAACTGAGATTCTACCCTGCTTGCAAACTATCAAGGTAGCCTGCCACAGGTTCCTGAATGCTAGCAGAAGACAAGAGATTACTGAATCAGAGACAAAGCTCTTTGCTACTGCACAGCAGGTAGCATGATTTTTGCACCAGTTCCTCATGTCCCCAAATCCCACACGGACAATGAAAGTCAACCTAGAAGGATGCTGCCCATACACTGGGTTTACATCACAGGCTAAAGAACTGGAACTTAGGAAAACTCAACCTTCTTTCTACAAAGGGTTGCAGGTAAACCTGCCCCAACTTTACCCTGGGAGGAGACAGCAAACAAATCTTCTCCCTGCTTGGGAATGACATTATCTCTTTATCCTAAAGCTGTTTGCTATACAAATATCCTGGAAAAGACAGTCTAGCAACAAACTGTCAGAACCTTTGCTCAAAAGATATGTATCAAGAGATTAGCAGAAAATTTTCTCTTTCAAAAATGTTAAATCTTTTATTTTGGTAAAATATACATGAAACTTACCATTTTAACGATTTTTAAATGTACTATTCAGCGGCATTGAATATATTCACAATGTTGTACACCTATCACCACTATTCATTTCCTGAACTATAATACTATTTTTAATGCACTACTGCTTTTGATTTTCTAGTACTTTATTGAGATTTTAAAAATCTATGTTCAGAAGTGGGACTGACCTACAGTTTCCTGTTGCGTACAAGCAGCATGGTCTGGCTTTGATGTCACAGTATCGTAGCTTCCAAGAATAGATGGTAAAACCTCTTTCTTCCCATGTTCTGGAATTTTTTGCATTACAGGGGACTGACTCATAAAATCGCCTGGATAGGTGTCTTTTTTAGAGGAAACTATCTGACAACCTTTTGAATTTCTTCTACAAATTAGATTTTCTCCCCCTCCTTAAGTCAGCTTGGTAATTAATTTTTTTCTGGAAAATCTTCTATTTTATCTACATGTTTAAAAGGTCATCCATATTTTAGTTATCTTTTTCTTGTGAAGTGTTTATTTCTTGTATCTCTTGACTGATAGATCAGAAATCAGTCCATCTTTTTTCCTCCCTCTTTCTTTCCTTTTCTTTCTTTCTCTCCTTTTCTCTTTCTCTTTTCTTTCTTTTTCTTTTTCTTCTTGTCTTTCTTTCTTTCTCTTTCTTTCTTTTCTTTTCTTTCTCTTTTCCTCCCTCCCTTCCCTCATCCCCCTTCTTCATTCCTTTCTTTCCTTCCCCCTCACTTCTCCTTCTCCCTCCCTCCCTCCCTTCCTTCCCCTTTCCCTCTTTCTTTCTTTCTTTTTTTTTTTTCGGTCTTGCTGTTGCCAGGAGTACAGTGGCATGATTATGGCTCCTGCAGCCTTAAACTTTGGGGCTCAAGTGATCCTCCCACCTCAACCTCCCCAGTAGCTGAGAACTGCAGGTGTATGCCACCACACTTGGCTATTTAAAAAATATATATATTGGTAGAGACAGGGTCTCAGTATGTTGCCTAAACTAGTCTCAAACTCCTGGGCTCAAGCAATCCTCCTGCCTCAATCTCCCAAACCGTTGGGATTACAGGCGTGAGCCACTGCACTTGGCCGTGGTTATTCCCTCCCCCGCACCCCGGTCTAAGAATCAGCTTTTAATTTTGTTGGTAAAATCTGCTGTTTGATTTGTTTTTTATTTCATTAACTTCTGCTTTCATTCCTTCCTTCTTTCTGCCTTCTACATTCTTTTTCATTTGTCCACATTCTTGAGTATATGTTCAATTTATTTTTAATCTTCCTTATTTTCTGATTTATGCATTAAAGGCTACACAATTTCCTCCGAGAACGTCTTGGACTGTACCCCCACAGATTTTTTTTGGTCATTCGTTTTTGGCATTACTTTCTAAGTAGAGTCGAACTTCAGTTCTGGATTATTCCTTATTGGGGTCACCATGTAACTTATCATCCAAATTGAGACACTTAGAAAAGCAAAATACAGTTATGTATCACTTAACCACAGGAAATTTGTTGTTCTGAGAAATTTGCTTTAGGAGATTTCATCACGTGTGAACAACAGAGAGTATACACAAAGCTTGGTGGAATTGCCTACTACACACCTAGGGTACATGGTGTAGCCTATTGCTCCTAGGTTACAAACCTGTACAGCATGTTACTGCACACAATACTAGGCAATTATCATGATATTTGTGTATCTAAACATATCCAAACATAGAAAAGTCACTGTAAACATATAGTAGTATAATCTTATGGCACCACTGTTGTATATATAGTTCTTCGTTGGCTAAAATATCACTTTGCAGTACATGACAGTATACGTGTTTTGTCAGGACAACAAGTGTTAACTGAGACTGTCCTAGGTGAACTGGAAAGTATGTTCACCCTATTTTTAACAAAACAGTTATTTATTTAAAAGGAAGTTTTAAAGTTTTTAAGTAGACAGGATTTTGTTATGAATTTCTAATTTATTGAATTTTGATTCAAGAATGTGGCCTGTGTGGATTTAGCTTTTTGAAATTCGTTATTTTTTGGCTTAAAACTTAACTTTTGTGATCATTCCAAAAATGTTTGTGTAACACACATATTTTCTGTTTGTTGGGTATGCACTTCTTATCTTTTTTTTTTTTTGTTTTTTGTTTTTTGGGACAGGGTCTTGCTTGGTTGCCCAGGCTGAAATGTGATCTTAGCTCACTGCAGCCTCAAACTCCTGGGCTCATAGGATCCTCCCCACTCAGTCTCTTGAGGAACTGGGACTCCAGATGCAAGTCTTGATATTGTTTAGATCAAGTTTGTGAATTCTCTGTATAATTATCTCTGTCTACTTGATATGTTAATTTCCAAGAAAAATTAAAATATCTCTCACCATGAGAGTAGAGTTGTTTACTTTTTCTTTTCAGTTTTTGCCTTAAATATAGAATGCTCTTTGCCTTATGATGGGATTATGTCCTGCTAAACCCACTGTAAATTGAAAATATCCTTAAGTTGAAAATGCACTTACTATCTCTATCCTACTGAACATTATAGCTTAGTGTACCCTACCTTAAAAGTCCTCAGAACACTTACGTTAGTTTGACAAAATCATCTAACACAAACCCATTTTATAATAAAGTGTTGACTATCTCATGAAGTTTATCGACTACTATACTGAAAGTGAAAAACCGAATGGTTTTAGAGCATCATAAAGTTGAAATAACATAAGTTAAATCATCCTAAGTTGGGAACTATCTGTAGTTTATTAAAGCAATAATTTTATTAACTTTTTTTTTTTTTTACTATTTAAGGAATTTTAATTAAAACAAGGATTTTATTTTTGTTTATGTATTTTTTACTCTGTCAGTAACTGAAAAGCTCTGTTGTTAGATACATATATTTGAGGACTGTTATATATTTTTGGTTGGCTTGTACCTTTTAGCATTTATACTCTTTACCATGAAATCTCTTTTACCAGACATTAATATTGCAACTTATTCAGCCTTCCATTTTGTAACAACTTTATTGAGATATAATTTACATGCCATAAAATTCACTCAATTAAATTATATGATTTGATGTCTTTTAGTATATTTACAGAATTCTGCAGCCGTTACTGCAATTTTAGAACATTTTCATCATCACCAAAAGAAACCCCACACTGGCTGGGCACAGTGGCTCACGCCTGTAGTCCCAGCACATTGGGAGACCGAGGTGGGTGGATTATTGAGCCCAGGATTCCAAGACCAGCCTGGGTAACACAGAGACACTCCATCTCTACAAAAAAGTTAAAAAATTAGCTGGTGTGGTGGCATGTGCCTGTAGTCCCAGCTACTTTGAGGCTGAGGTGGGAGGATCACTTGGGCCCAGGAAGCAGAGGTTGTAACGAGTCAAGATCACACCACTGCACTCCAGCCTGGATGACAGAGCAAGACCCCATCTCAAAAAAGAAAAATAGAAAAGAAACCCCATACCCACATACCCATTAATAGTCACTCTCCATGTCCCCCAACTTCTCCTCCTCACAATCATAATCTACTACTATCAATATAAATTTGACTGTCTGGACATTTGCTACAAATGAAATCATATCACATATGGTCTTTTGAGTCTGGTTTATTTCACTTAGCATAACGTTTTCAAGGTTCATCCATGTTGTATGCAAGGTTCATACATGTAGCATGTATCTATCAGCCAGTACTTCATTCCTTTCTATTGCCAAATAATATTCCACTGTATGGATATCTACATTTTGTTTAATACATTCATCAGTTGATGGACATTTGAGTTGTTTCTACTTTTTGGCCATTCTAAATAATGATGTTATAAACATTCATGTATACGTTTTTGTGTGGATATGTTTTCATTTCTCTTGGGTATATATCTAGGAGTAGATATATACTCAAGTACCAATAAGTAGGGTTATTGGTTATTCTATCACCAAAATACATGAAGGTTCCAATTTCTCTACATCCTCACCAACACTTGTGATTATTTGTCTTTTTCATTATGACCACCCTAGGTGTGAAGTGCTGTTTCACTGTGATTTTGATTTGCATTTCCCCAATGGTTAATGATGTTAAGCATCTTTTCATTTGCTCATTGGTCATTTGTGTATTTTCATTGGAGAAACATCCATTCAAATCCTTTGCCCATCATAAAATTGGGTTGTCATTTTATTATTGAGTGTCATGAGTTCTTTCTGTATTCCGGATACAAGTCCCTTGTTAGATACAATATATGATTTGTAAATGTATTCTCCAATTCCGTGTATCATACTTTCACTCTCCTGATGATATCATGTGCAACATACAAGTTTTAAATTTTGATATTGTTTATTTTTCTCTTGCGTTGCTTGTATTTTTGATGTCATATCTTAGAAACCGTTGTCTAACCTAAGGACATAATTTATGCCTTTGTTTTCTTCTAAGAGTTTTATAGTTTTAGCTCTTACCTTTAGAGTAAATTAACTCCATTTGAGTTAATATTTTTATATGGTGAGACAGGGGTCCAAATTGATTATTTTGCATATGGATATGTCTCTATGTTTTCTTCTGCTAGTATTTGCCTATTTTATTTTTCCATTGCTTAATTTTTAGACACAATAATAATGGTAATTTAGAAGGTATGTGAAATAGAATAGTTATCTCCATTTTTCTGATTTGAGGAAATATCTGAAGTTAATTGAATTATTCAATGGACTCATGCTGAGGGACAGAAAGTCATGGAAACGGATGATATGTAGACATGGTGGATTATAGAATGAAGCAGCTTTGGAAGTCCTTGGTCTAACTCAGCGTTCCTTAACCTTAGCACTATTGTTATTTGGGGCTGGATAATTCTAGGTTGTGGGGCTGTCCTGGGCATTGTAGGATTCTTAGCAGCATCTATGGCTTCTACTCAGTAGATGCCCAGCAGTAGCACCTGCCATCCCCAGTGTAGACAAACAAAAATACGTCCAAGACACTGACAAATGTCTCTACAGTGCAAGTATCCCTACAACGGAAACTACCAGTCTAACTATGAAGTTTCTTTCCCACATATTTTTTATAACCCCTAACACATTTCTAAAACCATTTAGCAGTTAAATAGTTAAGAGCTAAAAAAAATTCCAGATGTTCATCTTTTTTTTTTGTAGTATGGCCTCTGAAAAATGTTTCAACTGGTAAGCACTTAGCTATTTAAAAAGTGGAATAGTAGACTAATACTTGGGGTTAGGGTGCCACACAATCTTGTTATAGCCCTGGATGTAGTCGCTATGAACAAACTATTTGAAAAATGAGGGGAAAAAACAGCACCTGTCAAAACTGGTGCCCGATGGTTTCCGATTTCCGAGGCCCATGAGACACTAAGTCTAGTTGTTAGAATGCTCCAACATGAGCATCATTTCTCCAGAACTCTGGGGTGTATATGCAGAATTGGGGTGCCTTGTCCTATAATGAAAAGATAGGAGACCTACACTTGACTTACGGACATATGAATTTTTATATGGACATCTGAGTGTGTTTTCATGTAGTTGGCAAGATTATAATATATATCAAAAACAAGATCCCAGCTATATGTTCTGCATAAATTTGATTTTTGGCTTCTAAGAACTTCTTCTTTTTTTGTTTGTTTGTTTGAAACCCCGTCTCTACCAAAAGTACAAAAATTAGCTTGGTGGCGCAGGCCTGTAATCTCAGCTACTCTGGAGGCTGAGGCAGGAGAATCGCTTGAACTGGGGAGGCAGAGGTTGCAGTGAGCTGAGATTGCGCCACTGCACTCCAGCCTGGGCAACAAGAGCAAAACGCTGTCTCAAAGAAAAAAAAAAAAAAAGAAAAAAAGAGAGAAATTACTAGTTTTGTTTTGTCATTTGGGACATTGGCTCAGTAACTGGGTATAGGGCTATCTTTCGTATTTTGCATCTCTTGTCTAGTCATTTTGATTTGTTTAATAATGATATTCAATTACTTTTAGCATTCTTGCATACATAGTAAACTAAAAAGATCACCAGAAACTGATCTCCAGTAGTTGCATTGACATAGTCATAGCAAAAAGTACGAGGGAAAAGACTTTGTGTTTTCTTCGTTAGCCCACAAAAGAAGATAAGCAATTATTTTCCTTAAAGCATTGAAATCAATACTTAATTTCATTATGGCTGGGGACAATAATCCCCAAGGTCTATGTCACTCCGTTCAGATGTACAGCGACTCAACAATGCAATGCAATTTCTAGCCTGTTTCTAGATGGCATTTTCTCACTTCCTCAACTCTCAGGAGTTCCAGTGCCATTTCTTATGGCAGGGACTCTGCCGGGCGAAACTCCCCCTGGGCTCCACGTATCCCCTATTAGTGTGGCTACTGCGAGTAACGGGGGCCGAATTTGCATCCCCTGGGGTGTTGACTGATGGTCCCACGTTCTTGCCCCAAGCCGGATGCGCCTCGCTGTGAGCCCACCACTGCAAACTCAGACCCCACGCGTTCAGCCCTCCCTCGGGTCATGCTTTGCAGAAGCCAGGAGGGCACTCACCGGTCAACCCCACGTCCCTCCCTGGGGCCCGCTCCGGGTTTCTGGGCACCCCTGGGGAGAGAAGCTGTCCAGTGAGCGCCACTCACGGAGGGCGCAGGAAGAAAGCCGGCGCCAGGCGCTCCGGGGTCCCGGGGCGAAGCCGGGCGGGGCGGTGGCGCGGGTCCGAGCGCCCGAGGCGCCGGCGGAGCATGTGACCACGCCGCGCGGGGCCGGGTGCGCAGTGCCGCGCGGTGGCGGCGGTGGGGAGAGCAATGGAGGCCGCGGCCGCCTGAGAGGCGGGTGCGCTGCTGGTGCTGCTGCCGCGGCGGCTGCTGCTGTGGAGGCTGTCGCGCGCGGTGCAGCCGAGTCCGCCGCCCGACCAGGACCGCCGGTCGTCTGCCAGCGGCTCTGTCAGCCGGAGCGCCAGGCGGGGACCTCAGGTGAGCGCCCGCTCGGCCCGCGGCAGGAGCCAGACAATGGGGACAGGGGCGGACATATCCCCTCCACTCGCGCCCCTCCGGGCCGGGCCCCCGCGGCGCTCCGGGACTCCGGGGCACCTGGCCCGGGGGGCGTGGGCTCGGCGCGACTGGCGGTGGACTTCGGGGCGGTGTCCCCGCGTGGGAGGCGCGGACCCTCCCCGAGGAACCTGAGCGCCCGGGTGCGCGCTTTGGATCCCTGCAGGGGAACCTGCCGGCGGGCTGCGCCCCGGGAACTTGAGGAGAACGTGGGACCTCGCCTGCCTTCTCCCCTTCCCGCGCCTCGGCATCCCGTCCCGGGGTCCCCGGCTCCGTCCCGACCGCAGCCGGGGCCAGAGCCAGACCTCGCCGTCCGGAATCGCGGACGCCGTCCGGGCTCAGCCCTCTCCCCACCGCCCCCAGAGCTGCATTGCTTTGTTTAACCTCTGCCAGACCGTTTCGCACAAACTCTTGTTGCCCCAATTCTGATGAGCCACCAGTTTGAGGCTGAGGCAAGACAAAGGTTTCTCCTGTTTACCAAGGGCCGGGGCCGGGAGACTGCGCGCTGCCCGTGGTGTAAAATGTGTTTTCCTTATCTTCACCTAGGGCTTGTTGCGATGGTTTTCTTGGCACTATAACCGTCCTTTCTTGCAGAGCTCTGTAGTGGCGAGATTGGACCTCCTCACCCTATGGATACGGTGGGTGGGGTATGGCTTTTTTTTTTTTTTTTTTTTTTTTTATTTTGTTTTGTTAAACAGAAGCCGACTTTGAATTTTATAATATGTGTTCTTGAATTAGAGATATCGTAATTGTTTTCTGAATTCTGGATTTTAAGAGAGAATATATATTTCAAGACATATCGATTCAGTGGAGGGGGAGGGGGAAGAAAACCTAGTAACTACGACCATGTGTTGTGAAATTTTAATATGGTTTTAGGAATAATGGCTGGGAAACTGATCTGGTGTAGGTGAGGGAGCGTGTGTGTGTGTGTGTGTGTGTGTGTGTGTGTGTGTGTTGGGGGTGGTAAGTAGTGGTGGTGGAGAGGGAGCGGTTAGAATACAAAGGATAAGGCAGTTTTAGAAAAAGCAAATTTTTGATTCATTAAATCGTGAGTTAAATCAATGTTTCCTTTAAAAATCAACTATAGTAGTTGTGGAATTATATATAAAATGGCCCACAGTTCTTTGGCATTGTTTGTGACTCAGGAATCTCAATAAAACAGTCAATTTTGAGTAATTTTCAAAAAGTCAACAAAGAGAAGACGCCTTCACTACTGTCTCCTTTATTCTTTAGGAAAAGGGACTTCTTGTTCAGTATATTCAAGAAAAAATTGCCCGTATGAAAAAAAATTTCAAAGGCAGCTTTGAAAAAGAAACATTTTGAAAAATGTAATATGGTTGCATTACAGATCACTTCAACTCAGAAGTGGGCAGGGAAAAAAAATCATGCTACTGGATTGCCCTTTTCACTGTTGATTATTTAAAATGCATTTTATTCAAAAGCTTAATTTTACAGTCATCTCTAACACATTGAGAAACTTTCACTCTAAAGACTTAGCAGTACTTACAGAGCACTGAATTTGGAGGAGGAAGCTAACACCAACTTGACCATAGGCAGTCGGTTGAGAAACAAAAGCAAGTTCTTCATAAACTACAAAGCACTATGATAAATGGAAGTTATTATTATTGCTAGATGAGGAAGCTGTGTTATACAGTTTTTCTCTTACCCAATTTTAGAACAATTAATTGACATTAATCTGAAATTCTCCAGGACAAGAGACAGTCTTTTAGTCTTCTTTTGTGGTCCACATTTCTGATCTGGCACACAGTAGGTGTTCAGTATGTAGTCGTGGAAAGAAAGAATGAATAGGTGAAAAAAATACAAATGGATAAAATGTGTACAGATGGAATTTGTTTACTTCTTTTAATTCAATGAACATTTACTGAAGGCCTACTGTGTGCAGAGAACTGTGCAGAGGTTTTCCACATACAGTTTATGAAAGCTTGGTGACCTTCCTTTTTCAGTTTATAGTTGATGTGTTTCTTCCAAGAATGGGGCCTCTTGGGTGGTTTTTTTTCCATCATGTTTAATCTGCTGCAACTGAGTAGCACAATAGAACATTTCACTTGTTGTATGTGCATATAGTTTCTCACAGTGGCCTGTGGGGAGGCAGGGCAGATATTATCATTCCCATTTTGTAGGTGAGGAAATCCAGACATGGCGAGATTAAATGACCTGCCAGCTCTTTGCCAGCAGTGCCAGGGACAGAAGCTGGATCTCACACCCAGAGCTTTCTCCCCTGAATCACTCAACTTTCTCTGAGATTTTCCCCAGAAAATCACACTGGAATTAGACCTCATGAAAAACTTTACCTTTTGGATAACTTTTATATCAAGAAAAGGTATATTTTACAACATAGTACTTACGGAAGTGGTTAAATACTCAAGTTCTTGAGGCAGGTGATTGAACTTGAACATTGGCTTTACTAGCTACTAGCTCTGCATCCTTGGCAATTGATTTAATCTAAGCCTCAGTTTCCTCATCTGTAAAATGGGGGAAGTAATCCTACTTAGAACATTTTTGTGAGGATCAAATAAAATAATGTGGGCATAGCATAATGTCTAGCACAAACTAAGCACTCAGCATCAGCTACTTTTTATTTTCATTATTTTAATGTAAAGCAATGGCTTTTTTTGTTTTTTCTTTTTTTTTTTGAGACGGAGTTTTTGCTCTTGTAACCCAGGCTGGAGTGCAATGGCGCGATCTCCGCTCACCGCAACCTCCGCCTCCTGGGTTCAGGCAATTCTCCTGCCTCAGCCTCCTGAGTAGCTGGGATTACAGGCATGTGCCACCATGCCCAGCTAATTTTTTTTGTAGTTTTAGTAGAGACGGGGTTTCACCATGTTGCCCAGGATGGTCTCGATCTCTTGACCTCGTGATCCACCTGCCTCGGCCTCCCAAAGTGCTGGGATTACAGGCGTGAGCCACCGCGCCCGGCTTGTTTTTTCTTTTTAAAGCAATGGCTTTTACACTTTTTTTGTTGTTGTTGTTAAGAGACAAGGTCTCACTGTGTTGCCCAGGTTGGTCTCAAACTCTTGGGCTCAAGCAATTCTCCTCCCTTGGCCTCCCAAAATACTGGGATTACAGTATTTTGCCTGACCTAAACTTTTATTTTTGCATAGTAAGAGATGCATTTTACATTGCCACTCAGTATACAGATACATTATAAATATGTGTAATTAAAAAATTAATGAAGTAATACTTAGACTTTGAATGTGCAATGCATTCTTATATTTTTTATTCTATTTTATTTAAAAAATGCTTGTTGAGATTGCTAAATGATTTCACATCCCATTAACAGGTCAGGAACTATACTTTGGAAAGCTCTAATGCAAAGGATAATCAGGTTAAGTGCATTTAATAAAACTCTGTTTTTGAATCCTTACATATTTTTTCTTCAAATGGTTTACAACATCAGTTGGAATTTGATTACTAAATTACACTTAAAATAGATTCTTAAACATTTCTTGGGAATTACGATCATTTATTGAGTATTCATCATGGTCAAGTTACTGTGTGCTAAGCAGTCTATTTATATATGTTATCTAATTTAGTTCTCACAACAGCCTTGTAAGTAGGCCTTGTGTTTACATTTGATAATTGAAATTAAGACTCAGAGAGCTTTTTATTAACTTGCCCAAGGTCCTAAATTTAGAGAGGGATGAAGCAAAGATTCAAACTGAGTGGTCTCTGATCCCAGAGCCTGTCTACCGTCTTAATCCCCACAGTTTTCTGATGTTCCCTCATAGTGATTTCTGAAGATGTTTCGTTCCTTCCTTAACATAAATTTGAATGTTGATATTCAGAATTTACCCATTGTGGTGCATCTTTTGTAGTTTCCTTTGAAAGGACTCATTTCAAGTCAGTTTTCAACTTAGGGAAGTTAACGAAGAATAATATAATTATTTCTGGCTTGAGCTGGTCTTTGATGTAAATATTGTATAATAGCTTCTCAGGTTTTTGTGATAGTGTCAATTAATTGGTCATTTTTATTGAGCATCCAAAGGTTTAATAACATAGTCCTAGGGATAGTCCTTTGGGATATGAAATAAAAGAATGAATGACTATGAGGTGAGGTAAGCTCTATTCCTTATCTGGTTGGGATTTTGAAATAGCTGTGTAACTATAAAAAGACTTCATTACGAATGAATGTCGGCTTTTGTTAAGGCACAAAATGAAGCCTTACGAGCTACAAAAGAGTACTTTATAGTATATTGATTGGTCTTAAAATCACAAGGTGGTAAAAGTATTTATTTTGTAAAGTACTTTAAGAAACCTACTATCCTATTATCTTGCGTGTTTTTGTTTTTGTTTTTTTGGTTTTTCAATTTTTTTACACATTTCTTATGTGTATTTGTAGCAGAATTTTAATTTTAATATTTTGATATATCGGGGAATTCCCTCTTTGAAACATATTGTCAGGAAGAATTAAAGAGTTTTTGAGGAAATATGTTTTATAAATAATACTTAGAATACACAAATAGATGCTTTTATATAACAAAGTAAAGGCAAATTTCACTTTTTTTCACATTTGTATCCTCCAGATTAAAACTGTTATGGTGTCTGGTTTGCAGTATTGCTGTTACATATAGGAGTGTAACTCATAAATAAGATGATTACCAGGGGCCTAAAAAAATATAAGTATGCCAGTGCTTTTGCATTATAGCTTTGGATATTCCTAGGTGCATGGGGCTTTACACTTTTAATTGTATATTTAAACAGTTTATTTGTTGAATTGAGGCTAGTGTTTTCAAAGCTTACAATTTAAAAATCTGAATTTGTGTAGATCTTGATGACATGTTAGACAAAGAACAGCAGTTTCATGGTTTATGTGGTTTGGATAGCCATATATTTCTGTTCATCAGTCATCATTTTTTATTAAGATTTGATGGAAACAAATGTGGATGTAGTTGCATTTATTTTTGAACATCAGATTTCATCCTTAGGCTGGCCCTCAAAAAATTACTTTGCAGCCAATGAAATTGTGTACAGTTGCAGCAAGCCTGTGTTTTATGCTTATTTTATTCATTTTGTCTACTGCTTGACCTTTAGTGAATTGTTAGCTCTTGCGAGCATCAGGACATGGCCCACCTATTGAATGATCATTAATTTGTATGTTCAGGCAGATAGAAAACTTGGCTACCTTTACGTTTTGTGTCCTGTTTATTCTATCTGTCTGTCTATCTATCTATCTATCTATCTATCTATCTATCTATCTATTTATTGACACAGGGTCTTGCTCTGTCACCCCGGCTGGAGTGCAGTGATGTAACCATGGCTCACTGCAGCCTCAACCTCCTGGGCTCAAGCGATCCTCCTGGCTCAGCTTTCTGAATAGCTGAGACCACAGGTGCATGCCACCACATCTGTCTATTGATTTTTTTTGTAGAGATGTGGTCTATGTTTCCTAGGCTGTTCATGAACTCTTGGGCTCAGGTCTATCTACCTACCTTGCCGCAGCCTCCCAAAGTGCTGGGATTATAAGTATGAGCCACCCTTCAGGGGCTCTTCTTTATCTTCTGTGAAGATTCATAGAGATAAGAACAAAATCAGTTTAGATGTTTACTTATACCAGTGACTTCAAGGCAGATGCATATGCATATTTTAGGTTTACATAGATGTATGATTTTCACATATATATGAGAAGTTTCAAGTTATAAACTCTAAAGTAGAAAAATACACATTAAGTAACTGTGGAAATAAAAAAACTGAATAACAATCCCAAAGAGATGTTTTTATAGTCACATGTTATCAGCCTAGTAGTCACATGTTATCACACATACTTAAGAATACAAATGGAACAACCATATGTAAAAGCTTTTATGTGTGAAAAAGTGATCCCATTTAAAATGTCAAAAATGGAAAGCATAAATGTTTCAGTTAGATTTTAAAGTTTTCACCAGCTCTTTCAGATGTTTTTAGTGTTTTTCAAGTGGTATACTTTGGGGATTAAGAAGAAATGTCAAAAAAACTTGCTTCTGAAACTGGTACTGAATTCAATATGAAGTGAGGCAAAGACACAGAAACTGTGTCCCAGAAACACTTTAGAAAATATCTAAATCAGAAGTAAATACTTAGCCCACTAGAAACAGGTGGTTAGAGTTTAAGAGCAGGTAGCAGCTGCTAAGGGGAATTAGAAAAAGTTACAAAAAAGGAAGGACAACTTGCTAAGAAGGCATTTTGTTTTTTACCAAAGAAAGTAAGAAGGATCTTATCGGGAGGCCCAGTGGCCTCACCCACTCACTTGGGGGAGGAATTGGCTGGCAAGAAGGGATAAGGAGACTGGGAGGGGCGAAACAGGTTACCTGAAAACTTGATTATTATTTAAATCTAGGATAAGCCGGATTCAAGGAATAATCTGTGAAAATTCTTGTATATAATTGTTAACCCCTTGTTCACAATGGGCTGTTTTCTCTCTTGGGAGAAACAAAGAGGAAAGGCCATATCCCAAGATCACCATCTTTGAAAGAGGAAACATTATTCCAAACCCCATTGCCAGTACCATTTATGGTCTCAGGCGGGGCCGCAGCTAATGTTCTTAGGGAAGCCTGTGACAGATCCAGCAGGGCTGTTAAGACACTGCTGGTGAATTCCAGGCTGCCCTAAATGATTGCAGTCAGGATTTTTCTTCATTTTGAAAAGTTTTTAATAAATTTAGAGTGACTTTTGCTCCACCAGTTTGTCATTGTGACAGAGGCAGTGGGCTTTCCTGGCTTTATGTATGATGCAGCTGGGCATGCATGTTTGTGATGGGTTAACTGTCTTCTAGAGTTAATAAGGTCAGGGTCACAGGTTCAATTCTTGGGAAGGCCAGTTAGCTTTGCTTTGTTCTGGGAGCGCATATTGTACTCTTAACCCAGGCCAGCCATCTGGTGAAGGCAGATCATCGATCACAAAGGCATTAATAAGCAAGACAGTGTGGGAGCAGCAGCATGAATCTTTCTCATAGATGCTGAGTAATTAGAGAAACAATTCCAAAAGCATGTGCACATTTGTATTTTTTGTAGCATTATCTTGATAGATAGAAGATAGAATGGTTATCAGATATTTTTCTTTGCCATTTCTGTTGAACTTTCATCTGAACAGTTGCCTTTTCAAGTTATGATTTTTGAGATGTCTCATTCATTCAGTAGTTATACTTTGTCCTGAGTATTCTTAATCTCCCTGGAGGTTTGTAGGACAGTAGCTATGGCAGTGAGAACAGTCATGCTAAAGCAGTAGATCGCACCACTTTGTTGTTTACAGATCCAATTCCACTGAATTAAAAAAAAAAAAAAAAAAAAAAAAAAAAAAAATAAACAAAAAAAAAAAAAAAAAAAAAAAAAAAAAAAACCACCATTTTGAATAAGGGTGAACAGGCTAAGAATTTTAGGAAAATGCTTTATGCTTTTTTCTCAGTAGATCTTGATCTGAAACTCTGTCATTCCCTTTATTAAAATAACTTCCAGTGTTAAGAGAAATATCAGAGATCATCTGGGCTTGTGCTGCCCCATAGGATCCGACTGGTCCCATGTGGCTAGTCCAAATGGAGATGGGCTGTCAGTTTAAAATACATACTACTAGGGCTGGCTCTGTGGCTCATATCTGTAATCCCAGCCTTTGGGAGGCCGAGGCCAGGAGTTGCAGACCAGCTGGGCAACATGGCAAAACCCTATCTCTGTCAAAAAAAAAAACAACAAAAAAACCCAACCCCCACCCCCAAAAACCAGTGTTAGCTAGGCATGGTGGTACATGGCTGTGGTTTCAGTTACTTGGGCCTGAGGTGGGAGGAATGCTTGAGCTAGGGAGGTTAAGGCTGCAGTGAGCCTGTCTCAATAAAATAAAATAAAATAAATACTAGTGCTCGGCCTGGTGGCTCATACCTATAATCCCAACACTTTGGGAGGCTGAGGCAGGTGGATCCCTTGAGCCCAGGAATTGGAGACCAGCCTGGGCAACATCATACCCTGTCTCTATTTTCTTTTTTAGAAAACAGCATACTGGGTTTGAAACATTTGGTGTGAAAAAAGAATGCAAAATATGTCATTAATAGTTATTTAATGTTGAGTACATGTTGTGAAGTAATAGTTTTGACTATGTTGGATTGAATAAAATATTGTTTATATTAATTTTACCTTTTTTTTGCTTTTAAAAATGTGTCTACTAAGACATTTAAAATTATATATTTGGCTCACATTTATGGCTTGCCTTATGTTTCTCTTAGGCAGTGCTGGTCTAATCCAACCCTCATTTTACTGATGAGAAGGCTAAGGTTCAGAGGTTAAGTAACTGAGCTGAATTATTTCCATTGCCTGTAGTCTCTCCCTGCTAATAGGTTAGGGGCTCAGGAAGGTGGGAACTCTGAACCACTAGAGGACCATTCAGTGTGTGGCAATTGTATATTGCAAGATCTATGCCCAAGTCATTGCCCGTTAGTTTACTAGTTGTGTGTATATGTGTATATTCTCTGTGCCAGTTGTATGTGTACATGCATACACAGGGTGGAGGGCCATGTTTGTTTATAATGTTGATGTTTAGGCTTAGTTTTACCTTCCTGTATAGGTCAGAGGTCCTGCATTAAAATATTAGATATTAACAGTTGTGACAGGGGTAAGTAACATATGATGCTCGTTTAAGTGGGCACTTCCATGGGTACTTCTTATTACCAAGATGATTTCAGATACTTTTTTTGTTTTTGTTTGAGACAGAGTCTCACTCTGTCCCCCATGTTGGAGTGCAGTGGCATTGTCTCAGCTCACTATAACCTCTGCCTCCCAAGTTCAAGTGATTCTCCTGCCTCAGCCTCCTGAGTACCTAGGATTACAGGTGCATGTCACCACAGCCAGCTAATTTTTTGTATTTTTAGTAGAGATTGGGTTTCATCATGTTGGTCAGGCTGGTCTTGAACGCCTGATCTCAAGTAATCCACCTACCTCAGCCTCCCAAAGTGCTGGGATTACAGGTGTGAGCCACAGCGCCCGGCCTCAGATACTTTTGAGTGAGCCTTGATGGACAAAGCAGCAATGCTTTCAGGCTGAATCATTTTTGGAAGGAGGAGAGCTGAGATGAACAGAGGTTGTTTGCCTGTGTTCTGAAGAAAGCCTATGAACTGCAAGTGA
>NW_016107439.1:17613-20186 GCF_001604975.1 Cebus imitator | reverse complement strand
CAGATGCTATCTGGAAAGAATAGCCAGATTGTCTGGTGCAAAACCCATGGCCTCAGAATGTAGGCTTTCCGTCAGTTTTGTGAACATAACGGTCTTTAACTGGCAAAGATAAAAAGGAGGAGAACTTCATGATCAAATTTTTTTTGTCTGCTATTTTTAGTTGAGATTTTTATTTCTTAATCAACATAGGCAGCTCAGATGCGACTATAGCGATTAGCATCTTAAAGATGTTTACTTTATGCAGCTTCTGCTCTGGCCTTTCTTTCTGGCTCATGCAGAGTCCCAAGTCACTTAATTTGTTATCAGTGTCCCAGTGACAACTAGTGAACAACAGTTTTGTCAGGGAACCTCCGACACTTCAATTAATTTCATAATCCATACTAGAATTTGTCAATTTATGAATTTGTCAATTTAGAAGAGCCACTGTGCATTGTGAAGATTGGAGGAATGTTGGTTTATAAAAATATTTACAGATTATCATTTTTCTTTCTTTTTTGTCTGTTACAAACAACCCCGGTTGATCCTAGATATAGACAAATAAAGCAAGACAGCAATCTGAATGATTACCTTCAAGCAGGCGAAATACGTAACTGTATCCTTTGTTTTGAAGTTTAATGAAGATTTACGGCGAGGCATGGTGGTCCCTGTCTGTAGTCCTAGCTACTCAGGAGGCTGAGGAGAGTGGATCACTAGTTTGAGACCAGCCTAGGCAACAAGACCAAACCCTGTCTCTACAAAAACAAACAAACCAACAAACCACCCCCAACCCTGCAAATTAGCTGGGCATAGTGGTGTGCACCTGTGGTCCCAGCTACTTAGGAGGCTAAAGTGGGTGGATTGCTTGAGCCTGGAAGGTTGAAGCTGTAGTGAGCTGAGATTATGCCACTGAACTCCAGCCTAGGTGACAGAATGAGACCCTGTCTCAAAAAAAGAAAAGGAAAAAAAAAAGAAAGTTTCCATATCCATCCACATCCCACCCAGCCAGTCCTGGTAAACCCATTTTCTCTCATGTCAACAAACATGTACTGAACATACACCATGTATTGAGTGCCATGGGCATAGTATGACAAGAACAGGAGTTAGAGAAGTACAGATTGCTTGAATGTGACAATGGTGGGTCTCGGCCCAAAGTATTTTGTTGTACTTTCTTTTCTGAGACAGAGTCTCCTTCTGTAGCCCAGAGTGGAGTGCAGTGGCATGATCTTAGCTTACTGTAACCTCTGCCTCCTGGCTAATTTTTGTATTTTTAGTAGAGATGGGGTTTTGCCACGTTGGCCAGGCTGGTCTCAAACTCTTGGCCTCAAGGGATCCACCTGCCTCAGCCTCCCAAAGTGCTGGGATTACAGGTGTGAGCCACTGCCCCCAGCCTGTAATTTCTAACTGGAGAAAAGAAAATGTGGCATTCTTGCATAGTTGGCGAACAAATACATTATGATGTATATTTTTTCAGAGTTCCCTAGCTGATTTCATGGGCTGCCATGTTTAATGACATATCCCCTTTCTAGTAGTATCAGATTTTGTTCCTTTGGATCACTGGGGTGGTCAGGTGTTGGGAGTCATTCTGAACATGGAGGAGGGGCATGTGTCGCCTGTTTTCTTCTCACCTCCCTACTCCAGCTATTGATGCCAGGTACTGTGGAGCTGCCGGAGAATGTAAAAATAAAGAACTCATAGTCCATCTAGTAAAGAAGAAAGACAAGGCTAAATTTTAAGTGAACCGCGATGGACAAAGTACTGTGAGAGCACGGGGAAGGAGTAAATACTGGTGAGAGGGTAGAATAAGGAAAGACCAGGAGGAAGCTCACAGAGGATGTGATATTTGAGCTGGGTCTTGGAGAAGGAGTAGAAATGTAACAGATGGAAAGGTATTCCCAAGGTAGGGGGCAGAGTGAGCAAAGATGTGGGCAGCATGGTGGCTACGGCGTAGTGAGGTGGCAGGAACATCAGGCACGGAGGGGAGGGGCAGGAGACAGGACTAGAAAAGTGGAGCAGGAACAATTTGGAGAGATTTGAAAGGCTAAAGAGTACCACAATGGATTGAATGTTTTGTCTCCCCAAAATTCATACCTTGAAATCCTAAACCCCTAGGTGATGGTATTAGGAAGTGGGGCATTTGGGAGATGATTATAATGGTCATGAGGGTGAAATCCTGTTGAATAGGATAAGTGCCCTTATAAAAGAGACACCAGAGAGCTCCCTCACCTGTTCAACCATGTGGGACACAGCAAGAAGACACCATCTATAAGCCAGGAAATGGGCCCTCACCAGACATCAAATCTGCCAGCTCCCTGATCTTGGACTTCCCAGCCTCCAGAACTGTGAGAAATAGGTATCTGTTGTTTATAAGCCACCCAGTCAATGATATTTTGTTACAGCAGCCCGTATAAACTAAGACCAGTGCTGACACTTGAGTAATGGGGAGCTGTCAGAGCAGGGAGTGGCATAATCACATTGACTTTGAAGGCTGACTTAGGAGTTAAGAGACCTGGCTTGAAGGCCCAGCTTTTTCTCTTATTTGCCTAGTGACCATGGGCAAGTCATTCCACTCTTCTGAGCCTCAAATCTCTCTTTCT
>NW_016107439.1:0-17447 GCF_001604975.1 Cebus imitator | reverse complement strand
AATAAAACCAATTTTTTTAAGACATAGGGTCTTGTCCCATGTTGCCTAGGCTGAACTCCTGGGCTCAAGTGATCCATCTGCCTTGGCCTCCCAAACTGCTGGGATTATAGACATGAGCACTACCATGCCCATCCCAAATATCTCACATATTAGGTGGAAGAGTGGGGCAAGTGTTATCTAGTTGGCCAGTAAACAGATAACAGTAATTTCCATGTTTCTGTTTGTGAGGCACTTTCATGGGTGCTGGGATACAGAGAGGGTCCCTGCGCTGTGGAGATGACATTCTGGTTCAAGAGAGAGACAATAAACAGTGCCAAATTGTGTACGTATGTGTAAGTATATAATACAACATCAGGTTGTGATAAATGCTATAAAGAAAGTAAAGCCAGATGAGTGGAATAAAAAGTAGTGCTGTTTCTAGACAGAGTAGCCCAGAGTGCTTTGAATAGAATAAACTCCACAAGAATATTAGAAATCTCTTCTTGATCCAGCATTGTAGGTCTAATCAGGTGAAAAGCTATGGGAATTCAGTCTCTTCAAGATTGATTGAAATCAGTTTCCAAATAGTTGTAGTTCTTACAGTTTTGATTAGTTCCACAAACATGGTTGTTGTGGGCAGAATCTTTTTTGCATTCCATCTTTCAAATAGCCTCAGTACAGCATCATCTCATTTTCAAAAAGTTTCTCCAATGTCATGAAAAAAAATGCCACTTGTGTTGGTAATTTGGATCCTGCTTCTTTTTCTCAGCACATTATTCTTTCCAAATTTTGAGGCTTGTGGAAGGAGGAAGAGGCTGTCATTTAAGCAACCAGATTTAAGGCAGTTTGTTCAATATATCAAATAGCTCTTCTAAGTTATTTTAATATAAATTAAAATTAAATGGGAGCTCTGGGACAGCCCTGTTTTAATTACAATTGGAATGCATCTTAGGAGACCATTCTGCCTTTTAAAATCATAACAGTGTCATGATTTTTTTAAGAAGCATCACTAATTAGCCGGGACTATCCTGAGGTCTTATAGTTTGGTTTATAGATGATTTTTGTTCAATCAAGTGGAAGACTGAGGCATGTGAACATTCATGCTTGGCCCTAAACCTTTTTCTTGGTGATATGAAATGGTTCAGCAGTAATCAGCGGTAGAAAGGTATGCTTAAAAACTGGCATGTTCTTTATGTGAGATACCAGGGTGAGCAAACTGGATTTACCATTGATTGAAGATCATTCACTTGGAATTTTAGATTGATTTTCTACAAATTCTATCCACAGTGTTGGGAAGCTAGAGTGGCAGACTGTACTTTTTGAGTTAGCATAAGACGTGATCTCTGGCCTTCTGCTGACATGGAATCCAGGTTTTGTTGCTGTGTTTCCTTGGATGAGAATTCACAGCCAGTTAAACTAGCCCTGCCTGAATTATTTAATTCATCTTCTCCTTGAAGACGGTTGCAAGGAGTTTTTATAGAACCAAATACCTTACCAATTTGGGGCTTGGAAATGTATTTCTGTTCTTCCTTCATTTTCCCTTTTGCTGAAGATAGAAACACCTCCTGGGTCTTTGGTTCAGCCTGCTGTTGTTTACAGTCCCTGCTGTAAATTACCTCACTCTGCCAGTTCCTGTCGTAATGTGATTTATTTTTTTGAAATTAAATTCTCATCATAATTCCCTTGTGCATCTGTCTTCCTCAGTAGGTTTAGTTATTTCATATAGAATTTAAGCAAGGAAGGGAGGAAGAAAGGAAAGGAAGGAAGGGAAGAGGGAAAGAAAAAAAGGAGTTCTGTTTGGATACTGTGTTAACTAATAGGTCATATTAATATTGGGGTTGCTTATAAGATCTGCATTTCCAGTATTCTTGGTTTTTTTCCTTCAAATGTTATTTATTTATTTTTTGAAATAGAGTCACGCGCTGTTGCCCAGGCTGGAGTGCTGTGGTGCGATCATGGCTCACTACAGCCTTGACCTCCTGGGCTCAAGTGATCCCCCTGCCTCAGCCTCTCAAGTAGCTAGGATCACAGGTGTGAACCACTGTGTCCAGCCGAAAAAATTTTTTATTGTGTTAAAATATATATCACAAAAATTACTATTTTAAACATTTTTAAGTGGACCATTCATTGGCATTAAATGTATTCACAGTGTCAAGGAGGCATCACCACTGTCCATTTACAGAACTTTTTCATCATCTCAAACAGAAATTCTGTGCTCATTAAACAATAGCTCCTCATTTTCTGTGGCCCCTGCTAACCTCTGTTCTACTTTCTGTCTCTATGAATTTACCTATTATATAAGCGTGATCTCATGTAAGTGGGATCACAGAATGTTTGTCCTTTTGTGTCTCATTTCAGGTCACATTTTTTTTTTTTTTTTTTTTTTTGAGACGGAGTTTCGCTCTTGTTACCCAGGCTGGAGTGCAATGGCGCGATCTCGGCTCACCGCAACCTCCGCCTCCCGGGTTCAGGCAATTCTCCTGCCCCAGCCTCCTGAGTCACTGGGATTACAGGCACGCGCCACCATGCCCAGCTAATTTTTTGTATTTTTAGTAGAGACGGGGTTTCACCATGTTGACCAGTGTATGACTTTTTTTAAAAGTGAAATTTTATGTTGATGGATATTTGGGTTGTTTCCACCTTTGGGCTCCTCTGAGTAATGCTGCTATGAACATTGGTGTAGAGGTATCTGAGTTCCGCTTTCTGTCCTTTTGGATATGTGTGAAAGAATGGAATTTCTGGATCAAATTGTAATTTTATGCTTAACATTTTGAGGACCCACTAAAGTGTTTTTTTAGCAACTGCACCATTTTGCCTTCCCAACAGTAATGCATACACAACATTCCAGTTTCTCTACATCCTGACCAATTCTTGTTGTTTTCTGCCTTTTAGCCATCCTAATGGATGTGAAGGTGTGTCTCAGTTTGGTTTTTATTTGCAATTCCCTGTTGGCTAATGATGTTGGCATCTTTTTGTGTGCTTACTGGCCATTTGTATAGCTTCTTTGAACAAACAGAAACATCTGTTCAAGTCCTTCGCCCATTTTTGAATTGGGTTGTTTATTTGTCATTGAGTTGTAGGAATTCTTTATGTATTCTGGACATCAGTAACTTACCAGATACATGATTTGCAAATTTCTTGCATTCTGTAGGTTGTCTGTTATCGGCTGGATAGTGTTCACATGTTTTCTTAACTGTAATAGTTAGTTATCTATGAATGTGAAAGAGGATTAATGTAAAAAGTAAGTGGCAAACACAAACTTAGCTGTTCAACTAGTGTTAACATTGCTGCTATTGGATGAAGTCTCCCAGAGAAGACAGATCCATTAAGCTTCTGAGTCACAGTCTGGATTCAGGAACCCAGTGAGCTTACAGGAGTTTCTCCTGGGAAGCCAGTGGGGCAAGGCCATGAGGGAACCCTGAGAGACATAGGCTGCCTGCAGTCAGGGCATCTGACATTGAGTGGAGTTGGGTATGAGTCACCCATGCATTTTTCCTTTGTGTTGCTTCCCAAAACCACATTCTGGTTTTGTTAAACATATCTCTGTCTACTTTGATTCAGCACTGATATTCTGCCCAGGATGCTCACCTGTTTTTCCTTGTCTTATCTCTTTCTGCACTAATAGTACTTTGGCCCTGGAGTTCAGGTGTACCCACCTAGAGTTTAGGTGTGCCCACAGCTCATGCTGTTGAGAGAAAAGGTGCCCACTCTGCAGTGAATACCCAGCTTTGCATTTACTCTGGTCATTTCTCTTGGGGACAGGATTGTGCATCACAATTCCATCTACAAGATGTTTTCATTATAATTCCTCTGTTTACAACTGCTATAGCCACCTTTCTCCAGAAATTTGACAGTTTGGCTGGAATTGTCGTTGTTTGATTACAACCTGAAGCTACGGTGGTGTGCTTATGGTTTTCACTGTCAAAATGAAGAGTATCTTTACTCCTGTCCCAAACCTGTGCTTAGGACCATGAGAAGAAAACACCAATGTTTACTTCTTGGTACTCTCAATCTAACAAAGACTATTTGTAATATGTGAAGCTGAGTAAATAAGAGAAAAACTCACATACATCCTTTCAGTAAATCATCTTTCCAAAGTAGTAGATGGAAAAACAGCATGAGGAGAATACCATAAGTTCACAGTAAGTGATACCTTGTCTTTAATTCTATTAAGTATAATAAAATCAAAACAAAACAGATTCACTTGGTCAATGAGGGTTATTGAGTTTAGAAATAGCCCCATTTCCTGTCCCTGTAGAAGTACAAAGATGGAAGATGAAAACCTAACCTCTTATAATTATATCTTTAAGTGATGAGGGAGGTGCATAGAAGACCCCATTTGTGTGTGTGTGTGTGTGCGTGTGTGTGTGTGGTGTGTGCATGAGATCAACTCCAAGTGTACTGAGCTGTAGCATTAACATCGACAAATTGATATCAAAGCAGGAATAACACTGTTAGTCACTCCCAGAGTGGTGTTGGCACCATCTTATTCTCAAGGATGGATACATTTCATAACCCCACTGTTGCACAAATAGATTGAACCAGTGTAGAATTTTGGGGAGCATTTTTATCTTACAAGAGAACAAGGGCTGTTCTCAGATGCAGTTGAATCTTTGTTTTCAGTCCTTGAGGTAATACAGTAATATCATAAAACTTCTTTGCTGGAATAATTTTCTGGTTACTGGATTTTTAAAAATGTATATAAATGTGTGTGTAGTTGTGTTTTAATTTATTTTTATGGAATCTGACTTACAAGTAGTTTCTCAAAATAACTGTATTTGATTGGTTAGGGAGCCCATACCTTTTAAAAGGTAATAAGGAACCAAGTATTTCCTCAGAGGACATTTCAGAGTTTTACTGCACCAAATAATATTTCAGTATAAAAGAAATGAATCATGGGTGTGGTGACTCATATCTGTAATCCCAGTGCTTTGGGAGGCTGAGGCAGGAGGATTGCTTGAGGCTAGGAGTTTAAGACCAGCTTGGGCAACATGACAAGACTCCATCTCTATAAAAAATTTAAAAATTGGCTGGGTATGGTGGGGCATGCCTGTAGTCCCAGCTACTTGGGAAGTTGAGGCAGGAGGATCACTTGTGCCCAGGAATTGTAGGCTTTATTATGCCATGATTGCACCATTGCACTTCAGCATGGGCACTAGAGTGAGACCCCGTCAATTTGAAAAAAAGCCAGGCCAGGCACAGTGGCTCATGGCTGTAATCCTGGCACTTTGGGAGGCCAAACTGGGTGAATTACGAGGTCAGAAGTTCGAGACCAGCCTGGCCAACATGGTGAAACCCAGTCTCTACTAAAAATACAAAAATTAGCCAGGCATGGTGGTGCGCATCTGTAATCCCAGCTACTCGGAAGGCTGAGGCAGGAGAATCGCTTGAACCTGGAGGGTGGAGGTTGTAGTGAGCCAAGGTTGTGCCACTGGACTCAAGCCTAGGACAGAGCAAGACTCTGTCTAAAAAAAAAAGCCATTTCTGTATCTCACCTCAGATTGAAGAGTCTTATAGTATTTTTTGGCTTCCCTCCTTTAGTTACTACAGATGTGTTAGCATGTCCCAGAGCTAAGAATAGTTTAATATAAATTTCATACCACCCACCATTCTTACAATAAGAGAAGAAATAAATAGGAACTTTCCCTTTTTGAATAGATTGAAACTTTCAGGTCCTGGTCTTAGCAGATCTCATTCTGTCCAACCTCTTTAAATATTTTCTCACTGTTTGAATAGTAAAACCAATATATGTAGACATTTGGGATTGAGGATTGAACTGTGAACTCACTGAACTCATATTTGCCTACCAGTACGACATCTTGCACAGTATCTTACAAACTGGAATTTCCTTCTCTGACTAGTCCTGCTCTTCACCTCCACCTCCATCATTTACTCACAGTGATGGTCTTTGTTTTTGACTTTTATTATTAAATTTTTCCCTTTTTACTCATCCCCATTTTCCCAATATGTCACTCTCTGGTTTTTTACCAACCCTCATACTCATCTTAACCTCCTGGAGCAAATATTTCAATACTCATCAGTTCTTGCCTTCCTAGCACTCTTCAACACTCCCCTAGAACCCCAGATATTATTGCCACTCCTGGAGTGCGTTTCTCTGCCCCTAGCTCTCTTTCCTGGCTGTATTTTACATTTATATTGCCCGTTCTCAACAGAGCCATCATAATTGTCAGGACTAAGAGGTCTCCAATAATATACTAATTAAAACTTGCACCAACTTACTATTTTATTGCTCTTGCCTTTTTGTTTTTTTTTTTTTGAAGACAATGTCTCACTTTGTCACCCAGGCTGGAGTACAGTGGTGCAATCATGGCTCACTGTAATCTTGAACTCCTGGGCCCAAGCAGTCCTCCTGCCTCAGCCTCCTAAGTAGTTGGGACAACAGGCACAGCCCACCGTGCCTGGCTAATTTTTTACTTTTTCTAGAGATGGGGTCTGGCTGTGTTGCCCAGGCTGGTCTCACACTCCTGAGCTCAAGTCATCCTCCCACCTTGGCCACCCAAAGCTCTGAGATTACAGATGTGAGCCACTGCATCTGCCCTGCCCTTGACTTTTTGTTTTTTTTGACACAGAGTCTTACTCCATCACCCAGGCTGGAGTACAGTGACACGATCTTGTCTCCCTGCAACCTCTGCCTCCCCGGTTCAAGCAATTTTCCTGCCTCAGCCTACCCTGTAGCTGGGATTATAGGTGCTTACCACCATGCCCAGCTAATTTTTGTATATTTAGTAGAGATGGGGTTTCACCATGTTGGCCAGGATGGTCTCGAACTTCTGACCTCAGGTGATCTGCCCACCCTCGCCTCCCAAAGTGCTGGAATTACAGGCGTGAGCCACCGTACCCAGCCTGCCCTTAACTTTTATCAGGTTTTTCAAAGCAGTTATTTCAAAACTTTTCCATACCCTTCAACTCCTCCTTCATTCTTGGATGACTCAGCCTCTTGCTCTTCTCAGGAAATTCAGCATGAAATGCTTCTCTTCCCAGCTCTCCTTCTCAAGTATCTCCCATACCCTTGTCACTATCTTAGGTTTTCTGTAGGTCTTAGTTATTTTAACAGGCAGTTTTTGCACACCTGCCCTGTTGGTATTTGGGAGGTGCTTCATAATGATACCTTCATTAGGGTGGACCAGCATACTTTTCAAGGTGCTTTCATATACCCGATCTTATTTCAGGGTTAGCCAACTCTTCTTCCCTCCTCCTTCAGAAATTTGCCTTCTTCCAAAGCCAGGCATTCTGCTTTTTCTCTTAACCGTCTTGCCTCCCATCTTCTTGGGAGCTGTGGTCCGAGATTATCTCCTCTCTCCTCACTGTTTCTTTCCCCTTTTTATTATAAATATCCTTAGGCTTCATCTATTGTTAAAAAAAATACTCCTTGATCTTAATCCCTCTTTTTTCTTTCACTCCCTCATATATTTTTCACATCTGTAGCTTCAAGTCTCTACCTTAACTTTTAAATTCTTCACTAATTTTTTGTTTCATTCATTCATTCTCTCATCTTAAACTGAAACGGCTTTTTACAGATTCACCAAAGTTTCACCCACAGCCCCCAAAATACAGTGCCCTCTTAGTGATCTGTATCTGGACATGGGTGGGTCCCAAATGTCTGAAGTGATTCTTCCCCCTTGAAGATGGCTGAAGTCATCGGAGTTTTGGCCTTGTAGCTCAGGATGACCAGCTGCATTTCCAGGGGAGTGGGTAGAGAAAAGCCATGTGCAGCAGAATTAGAACTCTCATAAGTTCCTCTGGAACCTCTTGCCATGAGTCTTTTATTTATTGATTTTTTTTTTTTTTGAGACAGAGTCTTGATCACTGCATCCTCCACCTCCCAGCTTAAAGCAATTCTCCTGTGTCAGTCTCCTGTGTATTTGGGACTACAGGTGCATGCCACCATGCCTGGCTAATTTTTGTTTTTTTAGTAGAGATGGGGTTTCACCATACTAGTCAGGCTGGTCTCAAAATCCTGATCTCGGGTGATCCACCCGCCTCAGCCTCCCAAAGTGCTGGGAATAAAGGCATGAGCCACTGTGCCCAGTGCCATGAGTTTTTATGATCACACAGGGATTGCTGCTTTCTGGGATTCACCACCTGCCATCTGTAGTTATTTGTTTGTTAGGTGAGGCTTCTGGGAGAAGTTCCTTAGCCTCTTCTTCATTGTTGTATAGGTAAGCCCTGACTCTTAGGTAGCATCTGCAACCTCCATTGAGGTACAGTGCAGGCCAGTTCAGCTTCAGCTGAGTATGCACTGACTGGTTCACTTTCTGGGCTCATGGCCAGCTGTTTTTTTTTTTTTGTTTTGTTATTGTTGTTTTTAATTGTGGTGAAATATACATGACATAAACTTTACTATTTTACCCATTTTTAAGTGTACTATTCAGTGGCATTAAGTATGTTCAGTGTTGTCTGACTATTATCACTCTCTAGCCGAGAACTTGTTCATTATCCCAAACTGAAACTCTATACCTGTTAAACAGTGGGTTTACCCATCATCCCCTCCCCTGAGTCCCTAGCAATCTCTATTCTACTTTCTGTGTTTATGAATTTGCCTATTCTAGGTTCCCTTACAAATGAGGTCATTCAATATGTGTCCTTTTGTATCTGGCTGGTTTCACATAGCATCATCTTTTCACGGTTTAGTCACATGGTAGCATGCACTAGAACTTTATTCCTTTTTCATGGCTGAATAGTATTCTGTTGTATGGATAGGTCACATTTTATTTATCAATATTTATCTGATGATGGACATTTGGGTTGTTTCCTGCCTTTTGTCAATTGTGAAGAGTGTTTCAGCCAGCTAGTTCTGAGGATATCCCCAGGATCCATACATTGCAGGGCAGAGGCTGCCCTAACACCCCAAGGCAGCCACTGCAGTTGGTTAGTTTTGAATACCCCAGCAAGAGATAAGAAATCTCACAGCTGTATTATTCTTTCTTTAAGGGTTTGTTTGTTTGTTTTTTGAGCATTGCTAAGTACATCAAAACTCAGCATTTTACACGAGGAGTTTTTCATCATAGCTTGTGGTCAGAAGCTTATCTAAAATCACAGGTGTGGTGGCTCATGGCTATAATCCAAGCTCTTTGAGAGGCTGAGGTGGCAAAGTCACTTGAGCCCAGGAGGTCAAGGCTACAGTGAACTATGTTCATACCACTGCACTCCAGCTTAGGCGACACAATAAGACCCTGTCTCAAAAATAACTAACGAAATAAACAAATACATGAATAAATAAATAAAATTGTAATTGCAGTCCTCATTTCATCATGTGGGGAAGAGAGGCAGGTGGTGGGTGGAGAATAGTGGTGGTGACTCTCCCTAGTAAACAGGATGGCTCTGCTCCAGCCCTATACGTCTACCTGGAACCCTCTAGCCCTCCCCACCACACCATACAGACAGCACACGAAGTACAGGGAAGACCTATGTCAGTGCTGTGCATGTGGAAGAGGCCGTACAGATAGCATGCTGAATCCTGCAGCAAAGAATGAATGAACACATGTGCATGGGGGTAGGTGGCTATTACATGTGACTGAAAAACAGCCTAGAAGAGAAAAGAAGATGGTGACAGGAGAAAGCAGGGAAAAGTAAATGACTTAAGAAAATGGAGAGTAAAGATCAGAGCTAGATGCATTTTAATTAATTAATTGATTCTTTAAATTAATCCTTAATTTTGCAACTTTCCCTCTGAACCCTCTTGGCAAATTCTTTAATTCTTAATTTAAGAATTAAGAATTCTTGCATTTTCAGGAAAGAATGGAAGTCTTCATCTAGGCGCCTCTATTCCTTATAGAATATTAGGAATAGAAAATGGGAATCTAGGAGAGAAAGAAAAATTAAGACAAAACTCAGATAGGTGATTCTTCCCCATAGAAAATCCAGAAGAAGGAGAAGAGGATTTATTAGAGATGGGGACGTTGAGAAAGGCTGAGTATTATTGATAAGGAGCTCTTGTGGGCAGCTAGTGTGACTTTGTGCTGAAGAATCTGGCCCACCCCAAAACATGCTTTGTAATATTCAAATTTCCATCACTTGATTTACTTATTTGGATCTGGAGACCTGTCTCTAATGGATTCCTCTTAAAAATCTAATTCTTTGCTTGGGAGGGATAGCCTGTTATTAGCATGGATTCATGTATTTAATTAGCATTCATCAGCTAACAGAAAAACAGGTCTTGGCTCTGCACCTCATTACATGACAAGTTTAGTTCTCTCCGCTTCATTTTTTTTTTTTTGTGCTGGAGTCTTGCTCTGTCACCTAGGCTGGCATGATCTTGGCTCAGTGCAACCTTCACCTCCCAGGTTCAGGTGGTTCTCCTGCCTCAGCCTCCATGGTAGCTGGGATTACAGGTGTGTGCCATCACACCCAGATAATTTTTGTATATTTAGTAGAGATGGGGTTTCACTATGTTGGCCAGGCTAGTCTTGAACTCCTGACCTCAGGTGATCCACCTGCCTCAGCCTCCCAAAGTACTGGTTTTACAGGTGTGAGTCACTGCGCCCAGCCATCTACCTCATTTTTCAGACCAGATGGTTGCATTGTATTCTCTCATTCATTGAAAAATATTGAGTGTCTACTATGTGACCAGAGGTCATTTAGATCCTGGAGATGTCCTTGCACTCATGGAGCTCACATTCCAGTATGTGTGTGACGGGCGGACAGCAAATGGATAAGAGAGATCTTATTTCAGGTCATGGCTCAGAGTTGGGGAAAGAAAGGCAGGGAAGAAGGATCAGGCACAGAAGGTTGGGAAGGTGGAGGTGGTGGTGGCCTTGGATAGGATGGTCAGGGACAGCATCTCTAGAAGCTGACATTGGAACAAAGAGATGCAGGCAGTGGAAGAGCAAGAAGTCCTATGGTGATGTGGGGAAAGGCACTTCAGAAGGAAGGAACAGCAAGTGTAATGGGCCAAGGCTGTGCCCGCCTGCCAGATCTAAGGAACAGCATGGAGCCACTGTGCCTGCGGGAAGGAATAGAGGGGGCAGCAGGAGAGGCCTGAGGAAACCAGGATCAGACTCTAGAGGGACCTGGAGGGCTGTCAGAAGGACTTTGGCTCTTATTCTAGATGAGACAGGCATACTTTGGAGGGTTTTAAGCATCAGAATGACATGATCTGACATATTTTCAAAGGATCGGTCTATCATTGAAAATGGACTTTAGGGGAAGGAGCATAAAAGTAGGGAGACTGTTTACTTAGAAGGATACTAGCAGCTTGGACCAGAGTAACAGTGATGGAGAAGGTTCAGATTCTGGAAATATTTTGGAGTTAGAGCCAGTAGGATTTGCTTGCAGTTTGGATGTGGTGTGTGAGAGAATGAGGAATCAAGGATTATGCCAAGGTTTTTGCCCTGACTGAGGTGGTAAGACTACAGCAGGAGATAGATTTTATGCATAAAGATCAGAAGTTTGATTTTAGACAGTTTAAGTGCTATGGTGGGCTGAATACTAACAGCCTCCCCTCCCACCCCAAGACTCATGTCCACTTGGAACTTTAGAATATGGCCGTATTTGGAGGTAGGGTCTTTGTAGATGTAATTGGTTAAAGATCTTAAGATGAGAAATCATCCTGGATTTAGGGTGGGTCCTAAATCCAATGACTGGTGACCCTGTAAAAGGAGACGAGCACACAGAGACATGCAAGGGAGAAGGTTGTGTGGAGACACAGGGAGGGATGGCAGTGATGCTGCCATAAGCCAAGTTATGCCAGGAACCATGGACATGGAAGAGGCAAGAAAGGGTCCTCCCCTAGATCCTTTGGAGGAAGCATGGTCCCGGCACCTCAATTTCGGACCTTTGGCCTCCAGAACTGTGAGAGAATAAGCCTGTGTTGTTTAAGACACTCAGTTTGTGGTCATGTATTATTGCAGCCCTAGGACACTAATACAGATACCTGTTAGACACTGGCTGTCAATGTTGAAATGACAAGTGAGCTTGGATTTCGTGGAAAAGATGAGAGCTGGGGATACAAAATTGAGAGTGTTTAGTTTAGAGGTGGTGTTTAAAGCAATGAGAAAGTCTGAAATCCTCAGGGTCAGTGTCTAGAGAAGATAGTAAGTTTGTGGACCCAGTCCTGGGACTCACCTGTCTGCAGAGACTGGGTCAGTGAGAAGGGAAGACCAGCCAGTGAGCTCATCCTGGCAGATGTCTGGTGGAAAGTACTGAATCTTTCTCCCTTTCTGAGTGTCAAGGGGAAAAATTAGGTATGGGTTTAGAGAGCTCCTACTTTTAAGGCGCTCTGTTAGCTTTTGTTCTGAACTGACCTCAGATGACTTCCCCCCAGGGAACATTATAAATCAGAGAGAAGAAAGGATAGGGAGGACCCTTTGTCCTGTTCAATAATGAGCAATAGAAAGCTGCCAGAATAGTCCAGGAGCAGCAGAGAAGCTGTCTCAGTCTTTCTCTTCCCCTGCTCCAAAAGAGAAGCTATACCAGATCAAAGGAGGAATGAGAATCAATTAGAGAGATGAACCCTTTCAAATAGTCATAGCAGATTGGAACTAGAAGGGGCTTAATTAAATGTGATCATGTTTCTACAAGCTTAGCCTACAGCTCTGCGTATAATGGGTGAGCAACTTCTATAATTATTATTGGTTAATAGCTGGTTTTTAATCCTAAGTTTTCATTGTACAGATAAGGAAACTGAGAGTCAGATGTTCAGGAGCCAACAGTGATTCCCTTCAGCTCCACAGAAAGAAAGAAAAACCAGGGGAAAGTCCATAGCTTGGCACTTAAGGCCTTCTTTGCTGGTTCACAGTGCATTTCTGATCAGTGCTCTTCACCAGCACTCTCTGGTGTGGCCTCTGCTGAGGGTGGCCAGCCCCGTCCCTCTCCTCTCCTCCCGGTTCCATGCCTTCTCCATGTTGTGCTTTGCCTACACTCCTTCCACTTCCTCTCTCCCTATCTGAGTCCTTGCCCATTTTCTCAGTGCTAGCACCACCTGAGAATTCTTTCCTCATTCATCTAGCAACACAGCTCTCTTCGGAATTCTCCAGCATGATTCCCAGGACACTGGGAGCTACAGCTGCTCTGCTGGGGGTGGTGTTGGGGGTCAAACACTTTTAGCTTCCAGCCCCCCTGCCGTTTCTGCAGACTTTTCCTACCTGTGTAACAGGAGGAGCCTTCTGGGGAAATACTGCAGAAATGTGCTGTGTGTGTGTGTGTGTGTGTGTGTGTGTGTGTGTGTGTTCCCACAGGCAGATATACCTTTTTGGGTTCACAGGGGAAGAGGCAGAGAACTGTCATTTTTGCCTAGCAGCTGCCCTGGTAAAACCCTGCTGACAGAGGTTGTGTGTTGTGTCTGGCATGGGCTCTTTGACATTTTGCCATCATTGACTACCTTGTTGTAAAAAACCCTTGTAAGCCTTTTAAAGTTGGATCCTTCTCATAATGTTATCTGAAATAAAGTAGCTGGCATAATAGCCCTATTTGTACTGACAACTTTTAAGAATCAGATAACTTACTTTTGGTAAGACTTTTATTCTCCTAAAGTTTTTGCACTAGGATAAACGTAAGATAACCCAGGAAGAGAGCAAACTGATTCCTTGCAAGAAAGACACTGTTAACAGTGAAGTCTACCTGCAGTAACCAGTATCTGTTCAGATGGACGCTTTCTTACCTCATGGGCAGAAAAGCATCAGTTTCCTGTGGTGAGAGTAATGGATGATCATTCTTCTTGTTTTTATCTCAGCTCTGTCTAAAATTGTATTTACCTTGTCAATGTGAGATCTATGGTGTGTCCGCTACCTTAATATGTTGTGATGTTAACAATTACTGTTAGCACAGGTTGTGTTTCTTTCTTCTTTTTTTTTTTTCTGGAGATGGAGTCTCACTCTGTCGCCCAGGCTGGAGTACAGTGGTGCAATCTCAGCTCACTGCAATCTTCGCCTCCCAGGTTTAAGCAATTCTCTTCCTGCATCAGCCTCCGGAGTAGCTGGTATTGCAGATATGTGCCACCACACTTGGCTAATTTTTTGTATTTTTAGTACAGATGGGGTTTCACCATATTGGCCAGGCTAGTCTCAAACTCCCAACCTCAGGCGATCCACCCACCTCGGCCTCCCAAAGTACTGGAATTAAAGGCATGAGCCACCGCACCCGGCCAATTTCTTTTATACTTATAAAAGTTTCAGAATTGGGACATTTGGGCCCAAATAAAGTGTGAACTCTAGCTAAGGTTCATACTATGAGAAACATAAATTATCTTTTGTTTATCCTTATACTCTCATAAATTCTTTTTACATAAGGCTTTCTATCTTTTCTGCTATAAAGGTGTTCATTAAAACTGAGTGAATGAATAGATACCTACACTAGTGAAAGATGGCTTATGGCAATGCAGACTGATTCGCTTTGTCAGGGTTGCTTCATATTTGGTAATGAACAAGAATAGAGACAAAAATTTGCTTTAGTTCCATCATGTATCTTCTATTTTTCTCCTTTCGAAAACACAGTCATATTGAGATACAATTCACATACTATAAAATTCGCCCCCTACAGTACAGGTGGTTTTTAGTATATTTGCAGAGTTGTGCAGCCATCACCACTATCTAATTCTAGACCATTTTCTTTATTTTTTTATTATACTTTTTAAAATTTTACTTTAAGTTCTGGGATACACGTGCAGAATGTGCAAGTTTTTTACACAGGTATAGGTGTGCCATGGTGGTTTGCTGCACCCATCAACCCGTCATCTATATTAAGCATTTCTCTTAATGCTGTCCCTCCTCTTGCCACACTGTCTTCCACAATGATTGAACTAATTTACAGTCCCAACAACAGTGTAAAAGCGTTCCTATTTCTCCACAGCCTCTCTAGTATCTCTTGTTTCCTGTCTTTTTAATGGTTGCCATTCTAACTGCCGTGAGACAGTATCTCATTGTGGTTTTGATTTGCATTTCTCTAATGACCAGTGATGATGAGCTTTTTTTTCATTTTGTTGATCGCGTAAATGTCTTCTTTTGCAAAGTGTCTGTTCATATCCTTTTTTATGGAGTTGTTTTTTTCTTGTAAATTTGTTTAAGTTCCTAGTAGATTTTGGATATTAGCACTTTGTCAGATGGATAGATTGCAAAAATTTTCTCCCATTCTGTAGGTTGCCTGTTCACTCTGATGATAGTTTCTTTTGCTGTGCAGAAGCTCTTTAGTTTAACTAGATCCCATTTGTCTATTTTGGCATTTATTGTGGTTTTGGTGTTTTAGTCATGAAGTCTTTGCCCATGCCTATGTCCTGAGTGATATTGCCTAGGTTTTCTTCTAGGGTTTTTACGGTTTTAGGTCTTACATTTAAATCTTTAATCCATCTTGAGTTAATTTTTGTATAAGGTGTAAGGTAGAGGTCCAGTTTCAGTTTTCTGCATATGGCTAGCCAGTTTTCCCAACACCATTTACTAAAAAGGGAGTCCTTTCCCCATTGCTTGTTTTTGTCAGATTTGTCAAAAATCAGATGGTTGTAAATGTGTGGTGTTATTTCTGAGGCCTCTGTTCTGTTCCATTGGTCTATATCTCTGTTTTGGTACCAGTACCATGCTGTTTTGGTTACAGTAGGCTTGTATAGTTTAAAGTCAGGTAGCATGATGCCTCTGGCTTTGTTCTTTTTGCTTAGGATTGTCTTGGCTATGTGGGCTCTTTTTTGGTTCCATATGAAATTTAAAGTTGTTTCTTCTAATTCTGTGAGGAAAGTCAATGGTAGCTGGATGGGACAAGCATTGAATCTATAAATTACTTTGGGCAGTATGTCCATTTTCATGATATTGAGTCTTTCTATCCATGAGCATGGAATGTTTTCCATTTTTTTGTGCCCTCTCTTATTTTCTTGAGTAGTGGTTTGCAGTTCTCCTTGAAGAGGTCCTTCATGTCCCTTGTAAGTTTTATTCCTAGGCATTTTATTCTATTTGTAGCAATTGTGAATGGGAGTTCACTTAGGATTGGGCTTCCTGTTTGTCTATTACTGGTGTATAGGAATGCTTGTGATTTTTGCACATTGATTTTGTATCCTGAGACTTTGCTGAAGTTGCTTATTAGCTTAAGGAGATTTTAGGCTAAGATGATGGGGTTTTCTAAATATGCAATCATGTCATCCGCAAACAGAGACAATTTGACTTTCTCTCTTCCTATTTGAATACCCTTTATTTCTTTCTCTTGACTGATTGCCCTGGTCAGAACTTCCAATACTATGTTGAATAGGAGTGGTGAGAGAGGGCAGCCTTGTCTTATGCTAGTTTTCAAAGGGAATGCTTCTAGCTTTTGCCCATTCAGCATGATATTGGCTGTTGGTTTGTCATAAATTGCTCTTATTATTTTTAGCTACGTTCCATCAATACCTAATTTATTCAGTGTTTTTAGCATGAAGGGATGTTGAATTTTATGGAAAGACTTTTCCGCATTTGTTAAGATAATCATGTGGTTTTTGTCATTGGTTCTGTTTATGTGATGGATTATGTTTTTTGATTTGCATGTGTTGAACCAACCTTGCATCCCAGGGATGAAGCTGACTTCGTCGCGGTGGATAAGCTTTTTGATGTGCCCTGGATTTGATTTCCCAGTATTTTATCCAGGATTTTTGCATTGGTGGTCATCAGGGATATGGCCTGAAATTTTCTTTTTTTGTTGTGTCTCTGCCAGATTTTGGTATCAGGATGATGCTGGCCTCATAAAATGAGTTAGGGAGGATTCTCTCTTTTTCTATCGTTTGGAATAGTTTTAGAAGGAATGGTACCACCTTCTCTTTGTACCTCTGGTAGAATTTTGCAGTGAATCCATTTGGTCATAGGGTTTTTTGGTTGGTAGGCTATTAATTACTGCCTCAATTTTAGAACTTGTTATTAGTCTATTCAAGGATTCGACTTCTTCCTGGTTTAGTCTTGGGAGGGTGTATGTGTCCAGGAATTTATCTGTTTCTTCTAGTTTCTTTGCTTAGAGGTGTTTATGATATTCTGTGATGGGTGTTTGTATTTCTGCGGGATCAGTGGTGTTATCCTCTTTATCATTTTTTATTGTGAACTCTAGTCCATTTTCATCACCCCAAAAAGAAACCGTTAGCAGTCATTCCTGGTTACTCCCTCCCCCAAGCCCCTAGCAACCAAATCCCCTAGCAATCACTAATCTGCTTCTTGTCTCTCTGGAATTTGCCCATCCTGGACATATTATATAAATGGAATCGTGGAGGATCCAAGATGGCCGTTTAGGAACAGCTCAGGATTGCAGCTCCCAGTGAAAGTGCAGAGGGTGAGTGGATGCCGCATATTTATTGCCCACAGACTAGGAAATTCCCAGGTGGAGGAGCTCTGCAGGTCACCAGCACGGCTGTTTCGGCCAGTGTGGCTGTGCCGGCGGGCGCCACTGCTTTGCCCCGCGCGGCTGCTTTGTCGGCGCCCCGGAGCAGCGATTCTCCATACAAAATACACCGGTCCGGGTGCCCTTTAGGCTGGCGATTGGAGCCACGGGAAGTCGCCCATTTGTCTGTTTAAAAA
>NW_016107438.1:5571305-5605777 GCF_001604975.1 Cebus imitator | reverse complement strand
CAAGATGCACCATGAATTGGAGCAAACCTACAAGATGACACAGCCCAGCTATAAACGAAGGGAGGGCAGCAGAACTCAGTTGCACTATTTAAGATTCAATTACAAATCAGATTTCATAACAAATGGATAAATGATAGCATGGATTCAGAAAGAGCAAGGAGTAAGCAATTTCTGTGGATGCATGAGTTGGGATTCTGCCAGAGGCAGGTTTTGACAAATAAGAAAGATGTTTCAGAGCTTCTGGGGGTATCATTTGAAGTTCTTTAAGTTTACCAAGCTCAGCAGCATTAATTAAACTTAATTAAAATTAGCACATTAAAATTTAAATGCTTGCAGTGTGAAGGGCAATTTGGTTTTTTATAAAATTAAATCTCCCTGTACATAATGATCTTCTTCTATAACTTACTCTGAAGAACTCATTTTCTGCAGTTACTGCCATGGTAAATTCTACTGTGAAATAATGCCCATTCAGAATACCTGAATTTATATACATGGCATATTAAGAAATGCTTGACCAATTCAATTTTTTAAACAAAAAGAAATGGGAAATTAATAATAAATTTAGACCTAAAGACCAGAGTTGGAGTCATAGCTCTGAGATTTATTCAGGGTAAATTTGGGATGAATAATTAATTTTTTCTGTCTCTTAGCTTCTTTATCTGCTGTAAAGATAAAAAGGGATAATAATTCCTGCCTTTACATTGTTATTTTCCAGGATTCAATGAGTTAAAGTATATAAATCATCCAACCTTGTCTGGAAGGTTATAGATATTTAACAGATGTTAGTTGGACCTGAATCTGAGAATGGAAGCATAGAAGTACTTCAGCGAAAAAGCTTAAAGTACTATTGTGTAAGACATTGACAAAAGAGAAGGAAAAAAATTCTCTAATTTTATGCATTTAAGTGTTTGAGCTTCGGGATAGTTATATCCATTCCAGAACCTGATGGTTTCTCAAGATTGGGTTAAACCCAACCTTCTGAATCCTCTGCCAAAACTCCCCTTATCCCAAACCTCCAGTTATTAAAAAGTCACCATTAAGAGTTGTGGGTGCTTAAACATACATGGCATATGGAGTGCAGTTTGTTTAGGAATGCAAATGAAGAAGGCATGTAGGAGAGAAAGAACAGCCAGTGTTTTATGGTTCCATGCTTGAATTTATCAGCAGGAAAACACTTCCTGAGTAGCTGAAATGCTTACTAAAAAAGTGGAATTGGCTATTGCAGTAGACATAGTTGTTTTATCTTTTTGTATATTTCAAGAATCCAGAAACAGAATCTGGAAACTCTGGAGGATGAGATACCAAGCTGTCAGGTCTTTCCCTCAACAGTAATTTGCAAGGTGGAAATAGGGGTAGAGACTTAATCTCTTGAAGAGCCAATTATGATATGCATAACAAGATACACCATGAATTGGACCAAACCTACAAGAAGACACAGCCCAGCTATAAATGAAGGAAGGGCAGCAGAACTCATACAGCCACAATATACAAAATTGTACCAAATCTGATCAACTAACAACTCTGACTACATTATCTAAAATAAAACTCAAAGAGATAGGGGAACATATTGAGAATATTGTTACTCCCAAATGATTACAGATCCACCCAACTGTTAAATCCAAGCCAAGAGCATTTTGGAAAAGTAATCCCAGGGCTTTGTCTGGCTTTTCCCAACTATGTGTTCAAGTTCTTACTGGTCAAAATTATTGTAAGGATTGAGAACTTCAAGCTGACGTGGTAAAGTGGTAAAGTGTGAACACATTTCAGTTCATGCATAATAACCTTGCATATAGCTTACAAGAAGGGTGAGAAATCTACTCTCCCTCTTGGCCAGAGCAAAGAGTAGAAAGATTTGAGGGAGACAGATTTGTGCTTGGACTTTGTATTCATTTCCTACGGCTTCTGTACAAATTACCACAAACTGAGTGACTTAAAACAACACAAATTTATTTTCTCATAGTCGTAGAGGTTAGAAGTCTGAAGTCAGGATGCTGGTGGGACTCCTTTGTGTGCACCAGGCGAGAATTTTCCCTTGCCCCTTCCAGCTCCTGGTAACTGTAGCTTTTGTGAGGCCTGTGGCAGTACAATTCATTTCTGCCTCTGTCTTTACAAGCTTCTTCCTTTGTCTCTCCTCTTCTCTGTCTTTTCTGCTTCTGTCTTTTATAAGGACACATTTCATTGGATTTAGGGCCCATCCACTAATTCTATGAAGATCTCATCTTTAGATCTTTAACATAATTACATCTGTAAGACACCATGTATTAGTCTGTTCTTACACTACTATAACGAACTACCCAACACTGAGAATTTAGAAAGAAAGGAGTTTAATTGATTCACAGTTCTGCATGGCCGAGGAGGCCTCAGAAAACTTACAATCATGGTAGAAGGCGAAGGGGAAGCAAGGCACCTTCTTCACAAGGCAGCACAGGGGATAAATGAATCCAGGAAGAAGTACCAAACACTTATAAAACAATCAAATTTCATGAGAACTCACTATCACAGGAACAGCATGGGGAAACCGCCCCCATGATTCAATTACCTCTACCTGGTCTTTCCCTTGACACATGGGGATTATGGAGATTATGGGGATTACAAATCAAGACAAAATTGTGTGTGGGAACACAGCCAAACCACACCCCCCATTTCCAAATAAGGTCACATTCACAGTACTGAGGACTAGGATTTGGACAGAACTTGATTGAGTCGCTACTCAGTCCACTATAGATATTAAAATTTTGTTTGGCTGAAATACAACAGAAGTGAATTCAGTCACTGATAAGAAGAATGAGACAGATTTATGTGTATGTGCCTCAGAACTAGGATGCTTCAAAACTAACCACTCCTGACTCCACCCACATGGACAGTTGTTCAACCAGAAAGCTCTTCCTTCACTGCCTTCAAATATAGCAAAAATCACATACCAGCTTATAAGCAGTCTTTGCCACCTATTTGTCCTTTCTTTTCTCTAACATGTGATACAAAATAACACACCTTTCAAAGTGATATACCCTCCCTGGCTTCTTTGTTTACAGATTCGTATTAATTGTTTATTCTCATCATTGTATTAGTGACAGTGATATGCTTGCAGCCTAATTCAGGTGAAATAGTTTTTCCCCAGATCACCACGTAAATAGCTATCTATTTTGAAACAAAATGTTGTGTATAATATATCGTATAATGCCTGGCTGATAAAAGTTATCACCTAAGTTGAAATCAGAAGCAACTTATAAAAAGCATGGCTTTCTGAATTAAATAAAGAGAAGCAGAGTGTTTTGAAAAGACCATAGTACTGGTATCAGGCATTTCTGGGTCCAAATCCAATTTTTTCTACGTATTAGCTGCAAATTTCTAGACAGAGTTCTCCAACTTTCTGGCCTACCTGACTTTTCATTTATAAAATGGATCTGTTAATACCTATTTCCTTGTGTTCTATGAGGGTTATAAAAATACAGTGTCTGGCATATAGCAGGTATGTATAGCTATAATTATCCTAAATAATTCTTTTGGCAAAGCTCTATATAACAACTGCTATGGAAACTGGCTTTCTTACCTGAAAATCTGAATTTTAAGTTGCTCTCAAACATCAACAGAAGTACTTTGTAAAACTACCATTCCTTCTTGCCATTCTTATAGTTTTGACAATTTTGAGATACATATACCAGAGAGAATGGCCACCTGTCATTTGCACTTGCTGGCTTTGCATTCTCAGGCCACCAAAATGATGCTTTAGATATGGGGAGGTCTCATTACAATATATGCTCAAGGTTTATTCCAACTCTCAGATTCTAAATTATTCTGATTGCCCAAGGCAAGTGATCTGACCTCTTCAATATCTCTTACATATTGCCAGTGAAACAATCTCTCCACTAATAGTATCTTCTTTTGGTTTTAGTGTTTATCAGCATAAACGTCATAATTGTAATTTGTTTTATCCAGATAGATGTCACTTTATCTAATTAGTTTGAAAGGCTTTGATTAGTATCATTGATGCATTAAAACAAATAAATGAAAAAATATTTTGAATGATCAAGCACTTAGTGTCAATGAGGGAATTGGGCCAAAATTTAATAATATGGTTTACTTTGAAAAATCATAAGTTGTCAATTAGCTTATCTCTGTAGTTATAGGTTTTCCATAATATCCTAAGCAGTCACAGGAGCTAGGCCATAGTTTGCCCTGGGAAAAGCCAGGATTGGAGATAGAATCAGTAACAAGGCAGGCAGACCCTTGATTGAACATGAAGTGTCAAAAGCAATTAATCAGGATAAAATAGAATTACATGCCTTGACAATCTGCAAGTGGCTTAGTTCATGATATGACTTGGCATGGTAGGCCTACTACACTGGAAAGAACATGAGATTATTAATTCGACATGTCCATAGAACAGAACAGGTATCAAAGATGAAAAAGAGCAAAGTTTACTACTATTGGTAAGGGGAGGATATCTCGTCTAAGAAAAATGATTATCTATTTGGAGACCCTAGAGATGGGCAACAAGAGGCAGCTTGGCCCATGGATGGCTCTGGATAGCGTAATGGGGGATACTAAGGTTACAGCAGGTGGAACATAGATATGGGCATTTTGCACCAACCTAATACACCAAGAAAAATGGAGGATGGAGATGTGTGGTGGTCAGCATTTAACACAGGTAAGAATATAGTTTTCAGGAAATAATTCAATGAGTTAAGAATTCAACTTAATTGTTTAAAATAATTCTGCCATTTATTGAGTGCTTACTATACATCTTAGAAGGATGATGCAGAAGCCGAGATAATACCCTCAGGCCAGAGAGAGAGGCTTAAAGCTGCTTCCATGTGCTCAACTGCGAGTAAAATATGAACTAAGCCTGTATCTGTCTTGGTTAACGTTTTTAGAGGGAGAGGGAAAGGGAGATATCAGGCATCTATAAAAGTGCCTCATATATTATATGCCTTTAAGAATACTTGTTGAAAATAGCATCCTCTGAAATGTACTCAGAAATTTTCTTTAGTGATTTCTAATATTAAAATAAAAATAGATCTCAGGATGAAGGTGAGAAAAATAACATCTAATCTCACAGAGTTAGAAACTGAATTTCAATCATTACAGACCAATGGCCTGTCTTCTAGATTGTGGTCATTTCCTACCTGTAATAGCAAGTACCTAATGTCAGGTAGCCACAGACATGTCTCCTTTACTCACCTATGGCCACTTAAAACGTCGTTTTCCCACCTTTTCTTATTGTAGCTAGTTCTATACTGCCTTGCCCCACTTCTTAGAACTAAATGCCAAATGTCAGGTGAAAACTGGTTCAAGGACTGGAAAAAAAGGACCCAGTAGAGATACATACAATGATCCCTTGTGTGTGTGTGGACCAAGAATGGGACCAAAATTAACTTCTAAGGTCTTCTAGGAAACATGTAAAGGAAAGTTACTATTTAGATTTGTTTGCCTTTCAGACTTTTTAAAAATAACTTTAGTTCAAAGATGAGAAAGAGTGAAATTTTAGATGGGATAGGCAACACCCAAGACAATATCCAAACAGAGAGACTGGCGATGTCATAGGCACCTATAGGCCTGTAATGACTTGTCTCTGAATAAACCTGAGAAACAGAAAATTCTTGCTCCTACAATAGCAGCTTTTGCTACAGTATCAAATTTTCCAAACTCCCTTGGCCTTGTTTCCTAATCTATGAAAGAAGAAGGCTGAACTAGGCAATCTAATGTTATTTGCCACAGTAACACTCTGACACTCAATGAGTGTTTCTTACATGTGTGGTCCTTTCTCTGTTGCACTCTTCATTTTTATTTATTCAACTCTAATCTGTATGTGCTCTACTCTTTCACTATGGGAAGTGTGTTTTCAGAAGGCTGATTGTCCTATGTGCATCAATCTGAAGCTGATTTCTGCAGTGAGCATCTGTTGCCACAGGTAAGAGGCTGTGGTGAATCTCTGCCTCTCAAACATGTGTTAGTCTGTGTGCACCAGGCAGGGGAGTGAATGGGAGAATCGCCTGCAAAAACTGAAATTCCCTTAGGAAAAATGGCTAATGTATGCTGAGCTTAATACCTAGGTGATGGATTGATAGTGCCGCAAACCACCATGGCACACATTTACATATGTAACAAACCCGCACATCCTATACATGTACCCCAGAACTTAAAATAAAAATAAAAAATTTTAATGCAAGAGGAAAAGAAGACTGAAATGGTTGAAAAATTATTAAATATCTCCAAGAAACATCCATAAATAGAAAAGCAGAAGACACAGACTCAAATACTTGTCAACCAAGCAAAATATGAAAAAGGAGAAAAAAGTCCTTGTCTCCATGTTCTTTGTCTCCTCCAGAACCATCTTCTCCGCTGGAGAAGAGAATCAAGGGGAAGTTTGCACAGGGTTCAGGCTGAGAGGGTGAAAAGGGTGCTAGATTCTGTAGTGGGGAAAACAAAGTGATTTTCAAGGGTCAATACTAACATTTAGATGACTAATACAGCTTTGTGTAACTTAAAATAAAAAGTACTTGAGAAAATCAAGAGTTAAGTTTGAAGTAAGCGTTGTTATGGGGCCTCAGAAAAACTATCAAAGCTGGAATAACATTTGACTTCTACAAATTAAAAAAATCAAATAGCAGAAAACCTTCATAAGTGCAGAAACCCTTCATAAGGACAGAAAGCCTTAAATCATCTTAACAATAGTATGAATGACACTTTTTCAATCACTAAAAATATCTGTTTCATGACTCCTTGTACCAGCCATTGCTTGGTGCTGGGAATAAAAAATGGACATAAATAGATATGGCCTCTCTTCTCATGACCCTTATAGTTTGATGAGATAGATGGATATTGACAAAAATTTAATTTTACATTAAACTTGGATCAGTGCTAAGAACAGAAAAGCCAGAGCACTATGAGATAGTATTACAGAGAAATGTAACCTAGTAAGCAATATTAAGGATTAATTTCTTTAAAAAAAATGATGAATTAAGACCTGAAGAGCAAATAGTAACTAATGAGGAGAAGCGGAGCAATCAGTGCTCCATGCAGAAAAACAGCATAGGTTAAAGCCCTGTGGAGGAGAAATTAGGGGGCTTGTTGAAATTGAAGACTAATATACCTGAAATATGCAGCTGAAGTGGAGGTCTATGGTAGGCTATGAGGAGGAGAGAAATATTACACAATTAAATTACAGAAGTAAGTGAGGGCAAAGCATGACAGACTCATGGGCCATGGTGAGGAACCTGATCCTTTTTCTAAGACTTGTAAGAAGTGCTTTTAACTGAAAGTGGAAGGAAGAGGGAAGTTTTGTTTGTTTTGGTTTCTGTTTTGGTAACATGATCAGGTTTACTTTTAAGATAAAATATTTTATTCTTACATGTAATAAAATAAAATATATATATTTTAAAAAATCTCCTGTGTGGAGAACAAAAGGGATAATTGAGAATTATTGTAGACATAGCACTTAGGGGAGTGGAAGTGGTAGAAATAAAAAGAAATGCTGGAAAAATGTTAAAGATGACTTAAGGGAGAACGGCAAAACTAGATGAAATAAGGTGCAACTCACTGTGATTTTTTTTTTTTTTTTTCGAAGAGGGATATACATGGGGAAAACAATTGGTTCAGCATGGGGCATGTTAATCTTGATGGACTCCTGAAACATTAAAAAGTTTTTCCAAATAGGCTATTGGGAGCTCAGAGGAAATAGCTACCCCAAATACTGTGGTAAAAAATCTTAGGGTGGTAATATGGTTTGGATGTTTGTTCCCTCCAAATCTCATGTTGAAACATAATCCCCAGTTTTGGAAGTAGGACCTGGTGGGAGGTGTTTGGATCATGGGAACAGATCCTTTATGAATGACTTGGTGCTATTTTCATGGTAATGAGTGAGTTTTCCTTCTATGAGTTCACAGGAAAGCTGTTTTTTTTTTAAACAGCCTAGCACCTCCCCCCTCTTTCTGTGGCTCATGCTCTTACCATGTGAATCACCTGACCCCCCTTCACTTTCTGCCATGATTGAATGCTTCCTGAGGCCTCAGCAGAAGCAGATGTCAGCACCTTGCTTCCTGTACAGCCTACAGAACCGTGGATCAGTTATATCTCTCTTCTTTATAAATTGCCCAGCCTCAGGTATTTCTTTATAGCATTGCAAAAATAGACTAGTACAGGTGGAGAATATCACCTACGAAGAGACATTGAGTAAGGGGAAGGAGGTCATAGGAGCAAAGCTTGAGGAATTCCATTAATTACTACATAGATGAAGATGAGTCTGCAAAGAAGAGTGATAATTAGCCAGAGAAGCAGAATAAAAATCATAAGCATGAAGCATCATAGAAATCAAAGGAAAGACTGTTTTAATAACTGCCAGAGCTTCTGAAAGATCAAATAATGTAAGTCCTGAAAATTAATGGGGCTAAAGGAAATTAATAGTATGGAAGTCACAAGTGGCAGAATGAGAATGTTTTTTAATGGAATGATGGGGGTAGGTGTCAGACTACATTGAATTAAGGATAAAATCATAGGTGAAGAATGGGTGTAAAATATAATCATAATATATTGTAATAAGAATAAGGGAAAGGAGAGAGATAGGGTGGCAATTGAAGACAAATATGAATTTCAGAGAGGGTATATTTTTATTTGCTTGATTTTTCATTTTAGAGCTTAAAGCTTATTTATAAGCTGATATTAAAAATTTAGATTATAGAGAGTAATTAAATATACAAGAACATAATTTAAGTGATTTCATGGCATTTAAAAACTTCAGATGAAAGTTGATTATGGACACAACACCGGATATAACCAGTAACTATCAAAAACAAAGCAAACAAAACAAAACAGGAACAGGTGTTTTAATATAAGGGTGACAGTGGTAGGGACAGGAGGCAGGCAAATTCTGGGCAGAAGAGGGTGGGTCCCAGTGAGGACAGCACAGAATTAACTCCTGCTGGTGCCCCAAAACTTGATTTCTATGATTCTCAAGCCGACAAGCCTGAGACCATGACCCAAAGTGAGAACTTGCATCCCTGTTTTCCCACTCGAATGTTGCTTTTTCCAAAACCACCCATGCTCCTCCTCCTGACCCCATCCTGTGCCTACAAAAACCCAAGACTCATCTGGCAGAGTGGAAAAGCAGCTGCATGTCAAAGACTATGGTTGGATGTCAGAGAAAAGCAGCTTGACTTCAGAGGGACAGCTTGATGGCATAACTTTGAAAAAGAATCTGGAGTTTAGGGGAAGATTACCTTCCCTCCTGTCTGCTTTTCAGCTCCCCTTCCCACTGAGAGCCACCTCCATCAGCAATAAAATCTCCCACATTTACCATCCTTCAAATTGTTCATGTGACCTCATTCCTTCTGGATGCCAGACAAGAACTTGAGAACCATGAGTGTGGATGTAAAAGGCTGTCACACTGACTCTTTGCCCTCGTGGGCAGAAGGCAGCCATCTCATGCAAAAAGGCAGCGGGTCCACTGAGCTGTCAGCACTTAAGCCAACTGCAGACGGAAGAGCTACAAAGAGCACTGTAACACTCCCACTGGGGCTTCAGGTGTTGGAAGCATCCCCCCACCGCAAGATGCTGCTGCAGAGACAGCACAGAATTAACTCCTGCTGGTGCCCCAAAACATTCACCCCAGCTCCTGCACCTGCTCACCTGCACGCCTCCTCCCATGAGGGGTGGAACGTACTAGGTCCAGTGAGAGGAGTTCTGCCAGTGCCAGCATGGCCGGCTGACTTCAGCACTTGTGTGCTCCAGTCCTCACCTTGTTTGCTGGCATGCTACCGTCTGCAAGGAGTTGAGAGCTGTGGGCTCAGTAAACAGGGCACCCCCTTTATGAGTCCTGTGAAGGGATCAGGGAAATACCTGCTTCAATAGCCTCACTTGCTTTAGAACTACCCAGGTCATTGGTGGCCTGTGAGCTACACAGGAAGTGTAGTGTAGTGTAGTGTAGTGTAGTGTACTGTAGTGTAGTGTACTGTAGTGTAGTGTAGTGGTTAGGATACAACCTCTGGACACAAACTGCTTAGTTTAAAATCCCAGTTCTGCCACTTACTCGCTATGTGATTCAAGTCAAACATAACCTCTTCATGCCAGAATTATCTTTCCAGTTAAAATGGAGTTATAATAACATGTACTGCATATGGTCATTTTGAGGCTTTAATATTATATATATATATATACACACGCACACACACACATACATATATATATATATACTTTTTAGACGTATCCAGTAATATGATAGTAAGCTCTATAAATAAGTATTAGAAATTATTATGTGAGTAACATTATCCTGAAATTTTCAGTAGAACAATTCTATGTGACATAAACTAATGTTTATTTTGGTCTTTTTTTTACAATTAGGTTTTTCTTGCCCACATTTGAGAAATGGGGCAGCTGTGTATATCATCCACATTCCATACGTGAATGCCTCACTTAAGAATTTTAAGGTCTTCAAGCCCACCAACCACACTGCAACAATCCATTTCATTTACTCTGTGCATCTGTACAGATTGCTAGATTGCTAGTTTATGCCAGGCATTACAGTGATAAAATAAAGGTGGATATGACACAGTCCCTTCCTTGAGTTGCAAAATGAGGGAGACATAGGCATAGTGGAAAAAAAAGTGGCAAAATTTTACAAAAGAGAAATGAGTCTGTGGGTACACGAAGAATTGAGGGCACCAAATGGACTGAGTGACCATCTACTGTAGCTTCTTTGCTGGACAAGTCAGGTCTGCTTCATAGTACTACTGATTCTGGCTTAGTTGGATGGGTAACAACTCGTCTCATTCTGTGAAGCATGGATCTAACAGAGACCTGAAGGTGGCATCAAATGGTGAAGCCAGATAAACTAAAACTAGATCTCTCGGTCCTGTCTGTGCATTAGAATTATCTGGAGAGCTTTTTAAAAGTATTCATATTTAGGTCTTCCACCAGAATAATTAAACCAGAATTCCAGGGATGCAAGGTCAGTCATCAGTATTTTTTAATACAGTTGGAATTAATGGGCAGCTCAAGTAGAAAACCACTGGTCTACAGTGTCAAGTCAAAGGAGAAAGGCACAGAGGCAGAAAAGAAGCATGTGCACATCATAGACCCTAGCTACCCAAAGTGTGTACCATGAACCAACAGTGTCAGCATCATCTTGGAGCTCATAGAAATGCATAATCTCAAGGCTCACCCCACTCCATTCTACAATTTCACAAGTTTCTCTATAATTCCTTTGCACATTAAAATTTGAGAAGCTCAGCCATAGATTTTGATAATTATAATCACATCCTATCTGTTCTCCCTGCTTCTACCCTCACTCTCTGGAGTGTATATTGCTGAGCTTATATTGTTGAGGACTAAGTATCTGTAATATCTGAGCTTACCTGAATTGCTATAAAAAGAATTATGTAGATTGCCATTAAAAGTACAAAACCACATGCTGCTGAGAACAGATATCAGAAAGCAGACAATGTTGAACCAGAAATCATGGGTGGAGAAACTGCCCTGTAAATGCTGAATCTACCTAAAAAGATTACCATATTTCAGCAGCCTAAGACCAGGACTTACATCAGTTTTAAAATCAGGGCAGCAATGTGGGCAATAGCACACTTGTAACTAAAGTTCTATTCTCCCCTTCTGCCTCCTTATCAAGATGACAAATTGTAACCCATACTGGGACAATCAGAAATACATCTAATATTCTTTTAGCTCATTCTTGGATTGGTGCTAAAATCCGTTAATGTACTTGGGTGTGAAGGAAGATCTGCTGCAGAACATTGCTTTAATTATTGGAGGACCTTATGCTAAAATGAAAGACCTCTTCAAGAATTGGGTTCCTGTCAGCCAAATGGGAAAAGCGCTTGAAAATAACTGTCTTTGGAATTGGTGTTGTACACTGATTAAATTCTTCTAATTTTAAGACTATAGCAAATCCATAATTTACTGAGTAATGAACCTGAAGCCAAAATTAGCAGAAATGTCTCTTTGTTCTGAACCATAGAATTCAAATATCCAACTATTTTTATGTCAAAAATTGGAGTAGGGAGTTCAGAAGTTTCCTGAATGTATCAACTAAAAGTGATATTTTAAGACACAATATTTTCTTGTTATTTAGTTCTTAATCATCTGCAAAACTTTTAAACATATTTTCCCACTTAATCCCTACAATGTCCTTATAGTATATGAATTACTTACAATCAAGTTTTTGCTGCAAAAAAAATCTGAGATTCAGAACACATCTGGGGTTAAACAAAATCTCATAACAGTTTTGGTTAGATCCATATCCTTGCTATATCTATACCAGAACCAAACCATTTGACACCAAAATTCAAACCCACTCCATGCCATTAAATGATTTCTCTAATGCTTTGATTAATCATATTCTTGAGAATTGGAAACATTTCTTTTATTTCTGTTGCCCAAACAGTTTGAAAAAAAGCACCAGAGGTTCTGATCAACTGGCTTCTATATTTTGCAACTGGCAAAGAGTTCCCAACTTAATTCTCCCAATTCCCTTAAGAAAGAAAAAAGCAGTGTCCTCAAAGCATAATCCCAATTCCATTCAAAGGAAATCCTATTTTGTTTGTTGCTTATTGACAGAGCCTGAGTGCCTTCTCAAGTCAAATTGATTCCCAAACAAATCAGAGTAGCTTTTGTTTACAGCAATGAACGCTGTGCAAAGAGAGAGAGTCTCTGTTGGCCCTGCGTTTCAAGCAATTAGTCCGTCACAGTCAGGATTTATGGTACTATTTTAGCCACCAGCTATAAATATAGAAGAGGCCTGTTTTTCTTGTTGTTGTGATTGTTTGTTTGTTTGTTCTGATTTGAATTGAGCACTGATTATCATAGAAAAATCAGCTCATAAAATGAATGCCAACATTTAAACAATAATTACAGAGATGCAATTAAAACTCAATGTTGGGAGATTTTTTTACCCTACGGGAGAACATCTGCCCAACAGCCAGGTGGGCACACGTGAATAGTGTAAGAGGAAGACTGCCTGCTAACCTCATTTTCAAGGGGGAAATCTATAGTGCGTGAAGGTCACACGAGAGTGTTGTTTTGTCCTGAAAGGAGAGATTGAGTCAAGGGCCAAATAATGTGGACATATTTTAATTTTGAATCCATTAAAAATTAAAAACTGTCTCTGAGTATAAAAAGAGAAATTAACATAATTACTCCAATTCTATCCAACTAGAGAGCATCTGCACTGTATTTATATGTGGATTCTTTCCCCACCTCTGGCTAAACTTCTCAACTTAGGGGAGGTATTCAGTCCCTACCCTTGACCTAGTGTTATCTTATTTTTATTTTCTTTAGTTTCTGTCCTTCATGATGTTATCTTTACAAACTTCCTCACATTCTTTTTGGGATGAATACAAAATCAAACCATCATATTTCTTTTTGAAAAAAAAAAAAAAATGTTTTCTGACTGACTAGCTGTCTGTCAGAAAAATGATCTCTCTAATGCTGCCTGTTCTCCAAATCTAAGACTTTGTTATATATTTGTGCTGGGAATAAATGATATGGGAAGCTAAAAGACCCCAATTTAATTCTTTTGAGAGAATTACCCTAGAGAAAACACTATCCACCCAGATGATTCCTCTGGCTTGAAACACCTGGAGACAGAAATTTCATCTTCTATATTTACATATGCTTACCAACTAGCTCAGTGTTTAGTTCAATATATCTCATTAAATTTTTTTATTAAATTGAGGAATTGCAGGCAAAATGGTAAAATGTCTACTGCATGGTGCATGCTCAAATAACCTGTCCTCAGGAAAATTTATGTGAAATGGTAACTTTTAGGTTGAGTTTCTGGGCATTTTGAAACTCTGAAATTAGTATTAACTGAAACCGTGAGATATCAAAGTTACTAAGGCATTGATCTTTTTAATAAAAATTTTAGGCAGCAGCAAGGAGTAGGAAATATAATTTCTGATTGCATAGAAGTATTCCACACTGAGCTGGACACAAATTCTGGCTCATACACAGTAGAGTAATTAAATGCACAGGCTGACAGACTCGGGTTTGAAATTAAGTTCTACCATTTATTACTGTTGTTACTGTGGGCAAGTCATTGGAACCCTCCATGATATACTTCCCTCACCTATAAATTGGAAGAAATAATAATACCTAGACTATAGAGTTGTGGTGTAAGTGTTACAAAGGGAAGAGCTTAGTGAAATGCTTGCACATGTTATGTAAGCAATAAATATTAGCAGTGCTGGTTTTCTCCTCACTGAGTTTGCTCATAGGCTTAAGTCGCTTTTTGGGTCACCATGAGTTTATCTTGCAGGACATTCCTTGCCCACACTCTTTGGCACATCATTTTATCACCCTACTGCATCGTTCTCATGATCACACAAGTAGTTTATAATAGCTCGCATTTCTAAATCTTTCGTCTGGTACCCGATGACCCCCTCTAGCTACAATTCTACTTTGCAGATGCTCTGTATAGTAAACTCCTGTGAGCTATCACACTATTCATTACTGTTCTCTTTCTCTCTCTCTCTTTCTTTCTTTCTTTCTTTATTCTTTCTTTTCTTTCTTTTTTCTTTCTCTCTTCTTCCTTTCTTTCCTTTCCTTTTTTTTGAGATGGAATCTTGCCCTTGTTGCCCCGGCTGGAGTGCAGTGGCACAATCTCAGCTCACCACAACCTCCCCCTCCTGTGTTCAAGCTATTCTCCTGCCTCAGCCTCCCTGTAGCTGGGATTACAGGCATGTGCCACCATGCCTGGCTAAATTTGTATTTTTAGTAGGTTTCTCCATGTTGGTCAGGCTGATCTTGAACTCCTGACCTAAGGTGATCTGCCCGCCTCTGCTTCCCAAAGTGTTGGGATTACAGGTGTGAGCCATGCACCTGGCTGTAGTTCCCTTTTTCTATTAACCCACTTCCATTTGGCCTTCATCCCCATCACTCTGCAAAAGCCACATGTCAAGGTAACTAATATAGCCCTCATCTTTTCAAATCCATTGGTCAATACTCAGTCCTTATCTTATTTGATCTCTTGGAAACATTTGACACAGTTGGTTATTCTTTCTTAAACCCTTTAGTCACTTGGTTTCAGGGAAATTCCTTTCTTCTAGTGTTTTTCCTTTCTCATTGGCTGCTTCTCAGTTTTACTTGCTAGGAATGTCTCCTCTTCCCTAAATGTAAACTTTATCAGACCCCAGGCATTTCCCTCTTGTAGCTACATATACTCATTCACAAAATAATTTCACCTGATTCCATAGCTTTAAATACATTTTGTTTGCTGATTCCTTCTGCATTTGTATTGCTGTCATTGCCCTCTTCCCTGAGTTGCCACTAACATATTCAAGTGGCTCAGTACCTCTACTTAGGTTTCCAATAGGTATTAGAACTTTCTCATGTCTTGATTTTACCCTGAAGCTTCACTCAAGTTTTTTCAGTAAATAGCATCACTCTTCATCCATTCAGTCAGGGAAAGGGAAAAATTCTTAAAATACAAACTATTTCTTGTGTTCTCCTTCTTTCTTGGGCATCATCTTACTGATTTAGCACCACCCACATTGACTGTCTTGCTGATCCTCAACTATACAAAATAGTTCATCTCAGAATCATGACTGTTGATAATCCTTTATCTTTGATGGATTATCCTTTTGCCTTTGATGGTCCTTTTGCCTTCCTGAGATGACCTTTTTCTATATCTTCACAAGTTGTGCTCCTTCAACCACTCTAAATGTCACATCTTTAGACAGGTCCTTCCTGAACACCTTATCAAATAGGGACTCTACCATCATTTATTTCCCCTGACTGTCTTACAATTCATTGCATAGCTTTATTTTATTATTTTTTAATTTTTGGTAATTGTATGATCAGTATATTCAGATCACATATCAGATATTGATTACCATTCTGGATACTTGGGTTTGGTGCCCAAAATTTCTTTCCCCTATATTAGGTTCTCAGTTCTAAAACTTTTGCAAATTTCTAGAAATTTCACAAAGCAAAATTTTAAGCAACCTCAAAGAACTTAGCAGAGACAAATGAGGTACTAGACCTTCAAAGAAATAAGAGTCCTTAAAAATACCAGAGACCATTATTTTAGGGTCCTAGAGATACACGTCTTAGGCAGGAGCAAACTAGAGATAGATAGGGCTTTTTTTTTTAAGTCAAAAATGAATAGTGCACCAAGGAAGAGGAAAAAAAGAAAAAAAAAACACATTAGAAACAGACCTACGGATGGAGTTATCAAAGGTTTTTAAATTGTGATTAATATCAACAATAAAGTAGATGACAAGAAATAGTAATTCACAGAGAACTGGAATCTGTAAATATAATCAAATTGAAACTAAAAATTAAAAAATAAAATAACTAGAATTAAGAATGGAATGGATGGATTTTACTACAGATTGAATATAGTGAAAGAGACAATTAGTGAATAGATAGATCAGTAGGAAATATCCAAGCTGAAGTACAGAGACTAAACAGAATAGAAAATACCAAAAAGAAAATATAATAAATTTATGAAACAGAGCAGTTCTAGAATGAGATGAGAAAGCAAATGCAGGAGACATAAGATTTAAATATGTAATGACCAAAAATCTTCAAAAACTTATAAGAAAACATTAATATATTGAATACAAGGGCAGCTATAAGTACAAGCAAGATAAATACAAATAAGTAATTCCTAGTTATAACAGTAAAAATGTTAAGATATAAAGACCAAACTTAATAAAAGCAAACTATGTAAAATAAAATATGTAATACTTTAAAGGATCAATTTAAAGTAAAATGATTTACCACTGATTTCTCACAGAAACATGTAAGCCAGGAGACAACAAAGTGACAGACTTTAAATATTAAAATATGACTGTAGATTTATTCAACATTCAGTAAAAATATAATAGTGAAATACTTAAAAAGTAACAGTGATATAAGGACATTTCCAGAAAAAAACTGAGAGAATTTGTAGCCCTTATACTCACTCTAAAGGAAATACTAAGGGGAGTATATTCAAGCATAAGAAGAAATACTAAAGCAGTAAGAAAATTAAATCCAGATGGAAATATGAACATGAATGAAGGATTATAGAATGATAGAAATAGTTAATATGTAAGTTAATCAAAATAGATATTGCTGTCTTAAACAATAATACTACAAATATTTGTATAATTAAAATGCATGAAGACAATAACAGAAAAGCAAAAGGAGGGTAGAAAGAGTTAAAGTGCTCTAAGGTCCTAGAAAATGTATTCATTTGTAATAAATTATGATAATAAGCCAAAGGTGATTCATGTCATGTCTCAGAGAAAGCACAAATTAATGGTAAATTATTTAGTATAAATAACAAGGAGATGTTTAAATAACAAGGAGAAATAAAGTGATAAAATATTTAATCCAAGAAAGGGCAGGAAGTGAGATAAAATGAAACATTATACATACAAGAAAAAAAATTTTAAATGTAAGATAGTAAATATAAAGCCAAATATATTAGCACTTATGTTGAAAGTAAATGTCTCACAAAGTGTCAATTATTTTAAAAAGTGGAAAATAATAAGGGCAGGTGAGAATGTGAAAAAACTGGAATACTCATATACTGCTTGTGGGAATGTAAAGTAGTATAGCTGTTGCAGAAAAACAGTTTGGCCATTCCTCAAAAAGTTAAACAGAATTACCATCATCTAGCAAGTTCACTCCTAGGTATACACACCAAATAATTGAAAACAGGTATTCAAACAAATACATGTACATCAGTGTTCATACCAGCACTACTCAGAATGGCCAAAAGGCAACCCAATTCACAATATCCAAAACAATACAAATGTCTATCAGTTAATGAATAAATGTGGTATATCTATACAATGGAATATTATTAAGACGTTTAAAAGGAATGGGTTACTGACACATGCCACATTATAGGTGAATCTTGATAATGTTCTGTGAAGCAAAAATGTCAGAAATAAAAGGTCACATATTATGTCATTTATGTAAAATATCCAGAATTGATAAACCCATAGGTATAGAAAGAAGATTTAGTAGTCACCAGTGTTTCTGGGCTCAAGGGATCCTTTGACCTCAGCCTCCAGTGTAGCTGGGACTACAGGCATGTTCCACTACACCAAGCTAAACAGATGCTATTAATAATTCGCTCAGAAAATAGACATAAACCAGGACTGTTGCAAATAACTGGAACTTTTGGCTACCACACCTGAATGGCCCCACATGACCTTGCCCTGCCTTTCCATATGCACTGTGCTTCAGCCTGTTTGGCCTCCCTGGTAACCCTGGAGCACACCAAGCATGCTTCTGCCTGGGAGCATTTGCACTGGTATTGTCTCTGCCCTTAATAGCATTTCTGTTAGATATCTTGGTGGCTTGCTCTTTGCTTCTTTCAGGTCTCATATTAAATGATACCTTAATACAGTTGCCTTCCCTGACTACCCCTCCAACCCATCTTATTCTCTATCGCCTAAACTTTCTTCATTTTCCTTATTGCATCTATTTGCGGAAGTTGGATGAGATCATAATACAAGGCTTGATTTACAAAGTGTGAATAGTTAGCCATAAAGGGGATGTTGGTACTGGTATAATGAGAACTTTGAAAATGTCAAAATGGTTTGTGTACAATTTAGTAAAAACTGTGGTGGTGTCTCTATTTTTGATCAGGCAACTGAAATGATGGAAGTGTGCTTTAGGAAGATTAACAAGGTAAACCTGTGTTAGTGGAGCCCTGGGCTCTGAGCAGCTAGACCCCCAAAATGGAGTTCTGGAATTGTATTCTCATTGCCACACACTTGATTTCAAATATGGTTTATGCCCTTTCAGCTCTCCTGCCTTCTGGTTAGAGAATCTGGATATTAACATTGGTTTCAATATGCCTGAGTCCGCCACATTCAATAGTAGTAACTAATAAAGGGCCGTAGGATCCATAGAACCCCTTCCAATGAAGCCAGCCCTCTACAGCTGGGTCAGATCCTCCAATACAGTTTCCACTGTTACACCTTCATCCCCTCTTACATATTCAACAATATGGTGGTCCCAGAGTGCCTTGCCACTGAACCAGCTTGAATTAAATCAGAAGTAACAGAGCTTGACAACACATCGAAATGAAAGAACAGGAAAAAGGGGGAATCATGAAGAATACCAAGTTTTCAATCCTGAGTAAGGAAGCATAATCATTCATTTGCATGGGTGGGATAACCAGAGAAAAACTGATTATTTCAGATAAAAGCATAATGATTTTGAGGACATGGCAGAAACTTCAGGTTAAATACCTAGAAGATACCTAGAAATGTGGGGTTCAAAATTAGAAGTAAGTCTGTATCTGGGACTCAGGTTTGGAGATCATTTGTATCCATGTGATATTTGAAGCTGAAAAAGCAAGTGAGGTAGCAGAAAAGAAAAGTAGGAAGGAGCAAGCCATTTTTTGTGAGATATTAGAGTGAATTTCATCAGGATGATGAGGAAAACAACTAAGAGATGAAGCATACTATCTTAAAAAAAATCTATATATTTTTAAAGGAGACTTCATTTCTTATAAGGCATTACTGCCTGCAAAGTGACTATCCTGCAGACTTGGAAGTATGCCTCTGGCCAAGACCAGAGACAGGTACTTTGAAGGAGGAGGGGATGGGGTAGGAACTTTATGCTAAATGGGTTGGCTAAATGTACATATTCAACAGGTTACAGAAGAAGCTATAAATGTTCATTAAGGTGGTCCTAACACATGCATATAAAACAAACATGCATATAACATATGACCCATTTTCACTTTGGGTAGAGACTTAACATTTAGATGTATCACAGTTAGGCCTTATATATCCAAACATCTTTTCAGGACACAGAGGCACACAAGCGCACGACCTCTGTGAACCCACTACAACCAGACCTTGGTCTCTGGTTTTCTTATCTGGAAGAAAGTCAGTGAAATCAGTCTCTTGCCCAGTAAAAGATATAGTTGTGGCTAGTCAAACAGTGGTTCAGTTAGCATCTATGAGCTGGATTTATTGTAATTGTGTTAATATTGCTTATTTTGAGGCCAGCACTTGTTTAGCTGCCGGAGAAAAAGAAAAACCTTATGGAAGTTAGAACACATTATTTAACTAGAGGGGTGCATGACTTAACCCTTGTCTGGCATGGCCTTATATCCTGTTCATAATTCTTTTTTTTTTTTTTTTTTTTTTTTTGAGATAGAGTCTCGCTCTGTCACCCAGGCTAGAGTGCAGTGGTGCACTGCAATCTCCTCATCGATTCAAGCAATTCTCCTGTCTCAGCCTGACAAGTAGCTGGGATTACAGCTGCCACCACCACACTCAGCTAATTTTGTATTTTCAGTAGCAACGAGATTTCGCCATGTTGGTCAGGCTGGTCTCAAACTCCTGATCTCAGGTGATCCACCCACCTCAGCCTCCCAAAATGTTGGGATTATGGGTGTGAGCCACCACACCCAGCCCGTGTTCATAATTTTGAATCTTATTGCTGCAAATATTATTTTCTATTAGCCTTATGATCTCTATTTTAACATTAATGTTGGTCAGTTGTTGCATCTGAACCACAAAAGGAAGGGGGTATAATGAGGCGTATCTGATCTCCCTTCCCATCATGGCCAGGAACTCAGTTTTAAGATTTTTCTGGGGTCCCTTTGGCCAAGTCAGTGGGGGACTTAGGATTTTATTTCAGTATACAAGAGAAAAGAGCAGCTCGTTTTAATAACATGTGAGTGGTGGATAGGCATAGACATTGGAGTAGAATCTCTGGAAGAGCTTCTGTAAGGTAGATGAGTAGAGTCACAAAACAATAGCATGATAATCCACTAAGAGGACCCAGGTGAGATCAATCTCTAAGGGGCTGAGATGACATGGTTTTATGATTATACTCTGTGTAACTATCTCAGATAGTAGAAAAAGCAAGCGGTAGGAGCTTACTCAAATTGTCATTTACGCCACAGGCTAAGAATGGATCTGGTATCTGCGGATTGACAGAGTCTACATGAGCTGTTAAGATGTAAGGAATTCTAGGGGATGAAGTGGCATTGAGCTGACAGCTCCATTGAGAAGTCCTGCCTTTTGTTCAAGTCCTGAAATAATCACCCAGGTCAATAAAATCTAGCCATAAACTCAGAGTGAGGAAGTAACGGAATCACAGAGTATCAAAGCTGGCAGAAAGATAACTCTAATCCTTCTATAGATTTATTAAGCTGTTGATTGGGTGATTGAATGATTCAACAGGTCTTGAGCACAGACAATGTAGCAGGCATCGTCCTCAGCCCTGGCAATGCAGATGAGGAAATGTAAGGCCCAGAGGGGTAAAGCAAGTTAAAGGAAGTTTCACAGGAAATTTGTGACAAAATCTCTTGAGTCTTATACCTGTTCTTCCACCGCTTTGTCCAATTTCTCACATTTCTAACTAAGTGCTAGTTTACTTTGTTCTCAAATACAGACTAATTTTTTTTGGAAGTCATTGGATATTGTGGCATGTTCTAATTTGTGCTGATTTTATAGCTTGTTTCATTTACTCAAAGCCCTTTTTCTTTAACTTTAATATAATAACATAAATGCAACTTGCTATTGCTTATACATGATAATAAGCATGACAGAAATAAAGTCATCTGAGGTTTTGTTTAAAAAAAAACGCTATGAAGACAAAGGCAGATATTCAACATTACAAATGAAATCATGTTCTGTTGCTATCAAATGTTCATTTAAATAGCATAAAATAGAAACCTGATTTTTTGAAGTTCTATTTTAGAAAGAGATTCATTTCTATCTAACTGTGTCATAAAAGTGAGACTGGAGAACATCATTCTTTATACCTGAAACAAATAGAGAATGGCTGATTTCATTTCACCAAGAGCCAACTCATATGGGTTGACTCTATGAACAGTACAGGAAGGAAACTTTCTCATATGAAAACAATAATGATATTTTATTACATACAATAGATTCTTTGGGAAGTAGGTGTGCCTGCTTAGTACAATTTGATAAAATTTCTCCACCCCGACAATGCTGCATTGTTCTATTGTCAACTTGGTTATGCTGCGAACTGCATTTCCCAGAACTCTTCCCTGTAAGGTTCTGGGTTAGGGACAGACAGAGTTGAATGATTTCTGGGAGGAAGAAGTAAAGTGACAGTCATTATTACACTCTGAAGTGTATCATTGTTTAAAGGTAATGGGAGAAAGACACAGCGTGCTGGCAGATTTCAGTTTGGCTAGGCTCTTCTCTACTACACATCCAACTCTTTTCTTAACTGCTGTTCCTACAGTGGCGGGCATAATTCTAAGACAGATCCAGGGTTCTTGCTTGATGGTATATTCTTCCTGAAAAATGTGCTCCTCTTGAGTGTGGGTGGAAGCTGTGAATATGATAGCATATCACTCCCACATTTAGGCTCCTAATCAGTTGACTTTTAGGTAATCAAAAGGAAGCTTAACTGAAGTGAGTCTGACATAATCATAGGAGCCTTTAAAAGGCAGTGTCAAGAGGTCACTTTTTACTGGCCCTGAAGACACATTCTCCACTAGTTCTACAGGAACAATGAAGTCAATTCTGCCAAGAATTACATGAGCTTAGAAAAGACCACAAGCCTCAGAAGAGACCCCTGGGCCTGGCTGACACCTTGATTATAGCCTTTTGATACCCTATGGAAAGGAATGGGATAACATGTGCCCAGACCCCTGATCCATGGAAACTCTGAAATAATATGTGCTGTTTTAAACTGCTAAATGTATAGTAAATTGTAATGTCAAAACAGATAACTAATATATCTGCTAACCAAAAGAAATCTTAGGCCCACTATCAGATGCCTTGTTGCATTCACAGAGGCAGTAGCCAGGAAGAACAAATAACATTTATAGACTTCTTTACCATTCTGTCTTAAAGATCTTACTCTAACAATCAGATATTTCAGCTTCAATATTCCCCTGAAACTTCCAGCTATCCAGCTCCTTCCATAATTGTTTGATGCCTCATTATTTGAATAGCTTTATCATTTTATAATAGTCATCATGCTCCTTCTTCCCTAAACAAACCTTGACTGATACAGTTATGGGTACCAGCAGTGGTACTAGGACAACAGAATCTTTTATTTTATTTTTTAAACTTTTATTTTAACTTCAAGAGTACATGTTCAGGTTTGTTACATAGGTAAACTTGTGTCAAGGGGGTTTGTTGTACAGATTATTTCATCACCCAGGGATTGAGCCTATTACCCATGAGTTATTTTTCCTGCTTTTCTTCTCCCTTCTCCCACATTCCACCAGCAATCCCATCACTGGGTATATACCTAAGTAAATATAAATCATTCTGTTATAAAGACACATGCATGCATATGTTCACTGCAACACTACTCACAACAGCAAAGACATGGAATCAACTTAAGTACTCATTAATGACAGATTAGATAAAGAAAATGTGGTACATCTTCATCATGGAATACTATCTAGATATAAAAAATAATAAAATCATGTCCTTTGCAGGGACACAAATGGAACTGGAGGCATCATCCTTAGCCTACTAACAATAGAACAAAAAACAATTTTCTGCATGTTCCCACTTAAAAGTGGGAGCTAAATGATGACAACATATGGAAGCATAGAGGGAAGAAAATCTTTAGAATAGGAATCTAGAATGGGTTTTATGATCTGATTAGACTTAAGACTTAATTAGTGACATTGTTTCTAGTGTTAAAGAGCATATTGCTGGTCCAAGGTATTCAGTGACAAAGCTATATATCTATGGACAATCTGTATTCAAGCATCCATAGAAGGCAGTGTTCTGGGTGACCCAGTGGTTATTGCAATAAAAATTTTTAGTTAAAAGAAAAAAGGCATTTTGAAGTTAGTTGGTCAATTATAAGTTTATTAGAAAACTTGGAGAAAGAAACTGGTGATCTTTTTGCTTTAAATTCTCACTAGAAATTCCAATACAAAACAAAATAATAAAGCTTATATGCCTGTCCTAAAAAGAAATCTTATCTCCTATAACCACAGGGACAAGATTTTTGAAAACCAAACCAAAAGTCTAATCCTGTGTATGGCTGAAGTACAATGCAGATTGAATCTGTAAACTCGTAGAGCCTTTTATGATAGGGCATGAGGCATTGATTGGGAAGGAACAAGATCTTGAAACTTTGGATGAAGACATTAAATGGGTAGATTCTAATGAAACTGAGAACATTACACCATGAAAATTCTGCAGAGCCTTCTTTTCCAGTAGAAGCAGACTGTGCCCCCTTGTCTGAGTAGATTTGTGTCCTAATACCTAAGCAATATGTGTTAGATTACCCTGAGATAGTTGCCTACAAGAGACTGCTGATCCCCTATAGGACCCACTCCCACCATTGATTACTTCCAAATTTATAACTGGATTAAAGTCCTGGCAGGAAGCATGGGGTGAAATGCAAAACTGCTGCCAGGAGAATCTTGTGACTCTCCCTTCACCAAGGCTTTGATAAACACATTAAAAAGGGAGCCCACACACACATTTGAACAGCTCTTTGGTGGCTGTTCTCTGTAGGGCAGGAATGATACTAGGGGCTGCTGAAATTGATCTGGACTCTTCATATTCAGAAGGAATAATGTGATTCTACAATGGCAGAAGTAAGGTATAAGCACTTACATATACTGGAAATAATGTGAATATATCAGTTAAAGTTCTGTTACAAAAACAGAACCACTTGGTATGATATAGAATCTGAGATTTCTTATAGGAACTTGACCTATGTGCTTAGAAAAGCTACTCAACTAGTTTAGGTTTAGCTCTTGCTTCTGTATCTCTTGTAGGGCCTGAATCAAGAGTCAGAGAAGCTAAAGGAAAAGATCAAGTAGAAGCTGAAGGAACATCACTTCTGGCTGCTGTCCCGGAAGATGTACATCCGAGACCACAAATCAAAAATTAAAAAGAGGAGTTCAAGCCTGAGCTGGAGCTGAACATAAATTGACAGGTCAGCAACAGTGTGCATGAGTTACTACAGCACATGGTGCCCCAAGACAGTCCTTCTAAACATATACTGCTATGGCTGCTCCCTCTATTCTGCCTTCCAAATCTCATGCAAAATATTTCTAGAGAACACGAACACAAAACTACTTAAGAAATGGAATTCTGTGGAGTAGTTCCTTCTATAATGATAGGAGCCAAAGCAGTGTTTTTCACAATAATTGAACCTATTGAGATCTCAGCTAATTGATTATGTCATCCTTTGGACTAAATAGAATGGCAGCAAATCAGCATCTAGCTGTTATCGGTGAAAAAAAGCTCTAGGTCAAAGAGAAATCTGTCTTTCATTGTCAAAACAGATTTGCAGCCTCAACTGGTTCCCAAACTTGAGCCAGTTTGCTAACCCAGACTTAGTTGAATGAAAAAGAAACCAGGTCCCCTTAAGAAGGAATCCTATTACACTGCCAAAATTTACATACTTCAGCTCTTTCTCCTGGTCTTCCTTAATGTGATGATTAACCATTTATCAGAGTGATTTGAATAGAAGAGGGAATATCTCGACCTTTCAGGAATTATTAAGACATTGGCTCTGAATCGACACTTATTTCTGAAGACCAAAAATGTCACTGTGTGTGCTCCACCAGTCAGAGTATGGGCTTATGGAGGTCATGTGATTATTATAAAGTTTTGACCTGTATGTATCTCACAATGAGTACTATGGGTCTCCACACCCAACCTATGTTTATCTTCTCTACTCCATAATACAAAATTGGTAGCTCAGGAACTGGCAGTCTCTATACTGATTCCCAGACACATAAGGTGACGTCTATTATTATAGGAAAAGTCACATAGAAGCCATTAGAGTGGGCTCTGTTTACCAAAATAGTAAACCGAAGCAATGATATTTTTGGAGAAATTACAAATGCTATCGCCACCATAAAAGTGATCTAAAATGAAGAAGTGGTAATCCAGACTACATGTCAATTCTACTTGCCTATCTGACCTGTGCAGAAGACAGATGGATTTTAAAATATTAACAGAGAATTACTGTAAACTTAACTTGGTGATAGACACAATTGCTGCTATTAGAGTAGGTAAACATACCCCCAGTACCTGGTACCCAGCTATTTTTCTGGTGAATGATACTTAGCTTAATAGTATGGACCACTAAAATTAATTTCCTTTCAGTTGGCAAGGTCAGCCTTGTTCACTGCACTAGCTAAGGGTTATGTCAACTCTTAACCTCTATAGCATAATTTTGTCTACAGCATTGGTCATTGCTTCTCCTTTCCTTACACTGGTCCGTTTTATCATATCGCATATCACATAACATTGCCTGTGACCAAGAAACTCATCTTGAGGAAACAAAGTGCAGTGATGGCCTTGTACTTATGAAATTTACTAATGTTACTATGTTCCCTAGCCCTGAACAGTTAAATTTTAGAATGGGGTTTTGAAGAGTTGGTGTGCTAGTTGAGTGGCAGCACCTTGCAGGGCTGGGTTGATAACCTTCAAGATGTTGTAAATAGTCTTTATCTGTGACCATGATGCTATTTTCCTTTGCAACCATATAGTCCTATTTTTCCTTAGCCAGTATTTACATATGAGGGTTTTGGTAGGTGGAAACAAGAGTAGCTAAACTCACTAGTGCTCCTAATGATCATCTAGCAAAATTTCTTCTCCAAATTCATAACTTCATGGGTTCTGCAGGTTTTCAAGTAGGAGACTTCCACCAGGTGGCATAGTAATTATGTCATTAAGCTAGTTGAAATGTCTGCCTGGTCATTTTGGTCTCCCTGAGCCAGCAAAACAATAAGCAAAGATAGGGCTATTGTAGTGTTGAAGTGATTAATCCTGACTATCAAAAAGAGATAACACTGCTTCTACACAATGGAAGTGGGGAAAATCATGGTCTAAAATGCAGGAAATCCTCTTGTGCACCTCTTAATTGTCCCATTTCCTGTGGTCAAAGTTAATGGGAAAGTACAAGAACTCCATGTAAAAATAAAGGTTTTGGTCATCCTCATAGCCAAAAAAAAACAAAAAAAAACATGGCTAGCTGAAGTGCTTGCTGAAGGTAAAGGTAATATGGTACAGGTGTTGGAAGAAAGAAGTTATAACTGCCACCTATGATCATGTGAACAGCTGCAGAAAAATGAACAGTGCTATGAAGAGTACTTTTCTCATTGTGATGTGAGTATATTTGTATTGGATATTAACTGATTCTTTTTGTTTTCCCTCATTTTTCGTTTTTTCTTTCTTTTTACATTCCATAAGTCAACTTTATAACTCACTATTTAAATAACAGATATCAAGGGAGCATGTACCTCAGTTAAAGGGGAAATAAATATCACTCCAAATATGGTTAGATTGAGACTCTATGTATCTTCTTTGGGGGAGAATATAAGTGTGTTTGAAGTCTTACAAAAATAGCTATATCATCTTAAACAGAAGCCTCATTTTATTATTGTCTTTACGTGAAAATTAAATATAAGTAAAGCGGTGTGTATATACACCTATTTGATGAGGTATGTATGTATGCCTATGCACTGTACTGGACTGCTCTATTTTCAGCATGGTTCTGCTGAGAACTACATTTCCCCAAATTTTCTTTTCTATATAATTCTGGATAGGAGTTTCCTAAAAATCAAGTTTTATGAGATAGAAGCAGCAGCCACCATTCTGTGAAGTCAGAGATGGTGAGAGATACAAAGGTCCCAGAAGACTCTAGTTAGTCCTGGCTCTTTCTCACTCTGTATCCAGTTTTTCTTCCCAACTGCTGGTCCTGTTGAATAACAGCAATCCAGGCCTGTTACGAGATGTCTTGCTGCAAATTCACAGAATGAATAGCCTTGAAGGACCACCAGGCTTCCATTGGCATTCCCTTTCCAGACATGGCTAACATCCAGATTTCCCTGCAGGCTCCAACTCATTTACCTGCCCCTGGGCTGGTCGCTGATGTGCCTTTCTGATTTTAACTCTTTTTTTCAGACTTTTAATTCTCCAGTTTCTCTGTCAAGTATATCAGGTCCAACTCCAATAACAAATGTCTTATACCATAATTCTCATAATAATTCTGCTTCTACTCAAACTCTGACTGATACACTGGCCTATAAGTAAAGAGCAACCTTCCTTTCTTTTGGAAATAAGCATTATTCTCATAATTAATGGAACACAGAATATCCCTAATATTAGAGTCAATGCTAAAAACAAAGCAAACTGTAACATTCACACCTTCTATAAATTTGCTTACCTGACTACACAGAGAATTCTCTAAAATCCTCTGCAAAAGTTTCCATTTCTTCCCAGGAGTTTTCAGCAGCAGACTGATGAGATCCTTTTCTTGGGGTAGCAGCTGTCTGGCCAACTCAGCCACTCTGATCAATAGTATTGATTCTATCCAGGAGGCCAGAATGAAGAGTATTAAAATCTATCTGAGTGAGCCTCATTATATGTGCAACTTCTCGCTTATTAAACTGGGCCAAAGAGGTCCAGAAGACAGAGGCGAAAAACAAGGAATCCGAGCATTGATATCTAGGGAAACGTTCAAGTGGAATCTATGTGTCTATAAAATATAATAGAACTGATTTAACACATAAATTATTAAAATAGTTTACCCTGGCTTAGAGCCTTGAAGTAGCTGCCACCGCACTGCAAGTATTCACCAGGCTCTGAGTGAAATGTTATCAGCACACTGAACAACAATGATTCATGGAATAAAATCAGAAAGCCATTTTATTTTATCTATCACTATCCCTGCCCATTTGTTTAGTGAGGCTCTGTCTTTTTCTGTTCCTATAGAAAATTCAGGAACACTCTTTTATATGCATGATAATTATTAATTTACTTTCAATTTAAGAATTGATATGTCCCATTTCACATATGTTAAATACTCCAAACAGCCTCAAAATTAAGGCTTCTGCCGCCTCTCCCCTCCCCCACACCTCCCTGCCATCCCTGAACTATCGTTAGAAGGCTGTAGTGAAGGAAAAGGGTATAGGTGGCTTCTTTTCTCCTTACTCACTAATATCCACCTTTTACCTGCATTTTGTTAATTAGTTTCTGGCCACTTTGGGTTGAAACATGAGAAAGAGAGAGTTAAGGAAAGTCTTTACATCAATAATGGCTTTTCTCTGGACCCGGCAAATATTTAGAGTGATGCTTCTGTGACACTCCCATAGAATCTGCTCAAGGCAGCAGGTCCCTAGGCTCCACACAGCACGGGGACCCTGGGCCCGGCTCACAAAACCACTTTTTCCTCCTGGGTCTCCAGGCCTGTGATGGGAGGGGCTGCCATGAAGGTATCTGACATGGTCTAGGGACATTTTCCCCATGGTCTTAGGGATTAACATTAGACTCCTTGTTACTTATGCAAATTCCTGCAGCTGGCTTGAGTTGCTTCCCATAAAATGGGTTTTTCTTTTCTGTCACATTGTCAGGCTGAAAATTTTCCAAACGTTTATCCTGTTTCCCTTTTAAAATGGAATGCTCTAACAGCACCCAAGTCATCTCTTGAATGCTTTGCAGATTAAAAGTTTTTTTCTGTCAAATACCCTAAGTCATCTGTCTGAAGTTCAAAGTTGCACAAATCTCTAGGGCAGGGGCAAAATACCACCAGTCTCTTTGCTAGAACATAACAAGAGTCACCTTTGCTCCAGTTCCCAATAAGTTCTTCATCTCCATCTGAGACCACCTCAGCCTGGGCATTATTCACATACTATCCGTATTTTTTGTCAAAGCCTTTCAACAAGTCTCTAGGAAGTTGCAAACTTTCCCACATTTTCCTATCTTCTTCTGAGCTCTTCAAAGTGTTCCAACCTCTGCCTGTTACCCAGTTCCAAAGTGACTTCCACATTTTTGGGTATCTTTTCAGCAACATCCCACTCCTGGTTCCAATTTACTGTATTATTCCATTTTCATGCTGCTGATAAAGACATGCCTGAGACCAGGAAGAAAAAGAGGTTTAATTGGACTTCTAGTTCCACATGGCTGGAGAGGTCTCAGAATCATGGCTGGAGGTGAAAGGCACTTCTTACATGGTGGCAGCAAGAGAAAATGAGGAAGAAGCAAAAGCAGAAGCCCCTGATAAACCCATAAGATATCATGAGACTTATTCACTGTCATGAGAATAGCATGGGAAAGACTGGCCCCCATGATTCTATTACCTCCCCCTGGGTTCCTCCCACAACACGTGGGAATTCTGGGAATTCAAGTTGAGATTTCATTGGGGACACAGCCAAACTATATCACCATAGATAAGTTCAGTGTGCATAGAACACATAGAGTATAAGGCAGGCAATGATAATTGATGAGCTGAACAAGTATACAGAAGATATTACCCTAAAGGAGTTTGCATGCCTGTTAAAGACTTTAAATTTTATCTTCAGGAAAATTGGAAACATCAAATTTTAAGCAGAGATGTGTTGTATTACATTTAAGTTTTAGAAAGATCATTCTGACTAAAGAATTACTAATAACTGGCAGGGAAAATGGTAGTGAAATATACTATGACAAAGCATTGTCATTCTCTAAAAATGATTATCTCATACACATAAGTAAAAAGATAAATGTTGCAAGAGAAGAAAAAAGGAGCCAATGAAAAAGTACCCATTGTTACATAAAAATCAGAAAAAAATTAAAAATGAGATACTGTTTTTCACACATAAGATAAAAAGCTTTTAATGTCAAATGTGATGAGGCTTAGGGAAAGTAATTTCTTGCAGTGTTATAAGAGTGCAAATTGGTAGTCACTTTGGAAGGCAATTTGGCATTATCTATTAAAACTGAAAATGTGCACACTCTGTGCACATTTTCTAGATATCTTCTTCTAGATCCTCGTCTAGATATCTTCATCACAAGCACTTATATCTGTGTACAAGAAGGTTGGCACAGCATATTCAGAAGAGCATTGTGTGGAAGAATAACAACTTAGAAACAATTGTAAAAAATGCTATAAAGTACACAATGGGATTTTTCCTTTTTTTCCAGAACTCACTATAATATACAGCTAGGAACAAAGGCATTAAGGGCCTCACATTCTTTAAGTACAGAAAACTGTCCCATATAGGGCACAGCCCTTTCCCCTGGAGCCTACCCATAGGCAATATGTCAATAGAACTAATACATGACCACCACCCTCCTCTATTCCTACCCCAGGGAGCAGAAACGGGAGGACGATAAAAGTTTCTGAGAGAGATTCTTTCAATTCCCACAGCCAGTAAAGGAAGGGCCAGAAGAACCCCTATGATAGGTTTGGCTGTCTCCCCACCCAAATCTCAACTTGAACTGTAGTTCCCATAATACCCATGTGTCATGGGAGGCACCCAGTGGGAGGAAATTGAATCATAGGGGCTGTTACCTCCATGCTCTTCGTGTGATAGTGAGTGAGTTCTCATGATATCTTATGGTTTTATAAGAGGAATGTCACCCCCTTTCACTCTGCACTGTTCTTTTGCCTGCTGCTAGGTAAGATGTCACTTTGCTCCTCATTCACCTTCCACCATGATTGTGAGGCCTCTCCAGCCACCTTCCTCACATGATTGTGAGGCCTCCCCAGCCATGTGGAACTATGTGAGTCAATTAAACCTCTTCCCTTTATAAATTACCCAGTCTTGGTATGTCTTTATTAGCAGCATGAGAACAGACTAATGCACCCTAGGAACAGTTCAGAGATAACTAAACAAGAAAAAGAGACTGACATTTTGTCTCTGCTTAGATTTTTGATGAGTAACCAGAGATACCATCCTACAGGTGCAAGGGAACAAATATAAGGGAGAGGTGGCTTAGAGGGGCAGCCATAGAGGGTCTAGAGGGTTGGAACACTGACAGTGCCCTACAGCTCCAAGTTCCCATTGGTATAAAAAGTAGATCCTGCTTTGTTACCCTGACCCAGAGTCAGGAGCTGCAGAAGGTATGGAAACTGGGCTCTCCTGCTGGGGACTGCCGCAGTAGGAGACCATAAGGCTGCTGGTCTGGAGGAGCACTGTGAGGTGTCAGTCTGTGGGACACTGGCCACCACTCTTAGGCAGTGAAATCAGTGAGGTTGGAGAGAGCTCATCACTAACCCAGGAGAGGATCTCCAAGTTGGATTGTTAAAGAGATGGTATGTTTTTAGCCCTTTCTCTCTTCTTGGCCAACACCAGGAGACAAAAAAAAAAAATGAGAAGGGAAAAGTGGAAATAAAATGGGGGATGAGGCGTCAAGAGCAATCTATTCTGTTTCCCCATCTAAATCCTTACAAACAGAAGTTTATTTGGGTACAGGGATTGGGAAAGAAAGGGAATATTGCTTTGAATCAAATATGAGATAACAGTGATAAAATAAATGTACATTACTGAATCCTAAAGAACTAAAGTGGGACTGGTTCAATAACAGAAAGTGACTTTACTGACTCAAATAAGCTATCATTAAGGGATCTCACTACTCAGCAGGAGGCCATGAGAGCGAGTTTGACAGAGCACTGTTGTTCATTATTGGGAAAAATAAAATTCTCTCAAATACCCTTAGAGAACTGAAACTCCTTTAAAAATAATTATACAAACTCAATGTACTCAGTGTCCAAAAATAAGAGAAAAAATAAAACATCTGTATGTACAGACACTACAAATCCAGATAGGAATGAAGGGGCTTAATGTTATCAATATGGAATTTTAAAAACATGTTGACCGAAAAAGTAAAGATTTGAAGAACAATGCTGACATAAGACCACATCATATACTTTTTGTAGATAGATTTGTATCCATACGTGAGCATGTGTGTATAATTTTTAGAAGATTGCTTCTCACACTCATGTTAGTTTTTAATTTGCAGAAGAGGAATAAATAAAAATGGAAGGATCAAAGTTGGGACACTCTAGGTTGATGTATAGTGTTCTTTTTTATTAAAAGGGGACACCGTCTTTGTATATTACTTGTATAAATGAAACAACTTGCAAACATTAAACAGACTGAGAGCGATTTTACCAAAATAAAAACAGTGAGTTATTCTTTGTGATGAATATTTGAGTGACTGTCATTTTCTTCTTTGTATTTTTTTGTATTTTTAAATAACTGTACCCCCAAGAAAGGAACAAAGGAAGAGAAAGACATAGTAAATTCACACACAAAAAATAAAAAGTCAACGTGCAAAATGTTAATCAACCTTATTAGACTTACATAAATTCTAATTAAATAACAATAAGATTATTTCCCAACATGTTGATTTTTAAAATTATAATAATCAAGGTGATCATATACGGCAAGTAGGAGTATATATTAGCATGTTCCTCTGGGCAGCAATTTGGCAAGAAGTATGATAGGCCTTTCAAAGACTTTATGACAATGTATGCATAAAACATTTCTAAAAGATTACATAGCAAAACATTAACTGCATTAATATTTAAGTTTGAGAATTATGGATTTTGCTTGTCCGTATTAATACAATTTCTATAATAAGCATTGTTATTTATGTCATATTTATACATGTATACATTCACATATTTAAATATTATACTCTTTTACTTAGCAATTCTACATGTAGGAATCTATTGTAAGGAAATAATAGGAGATTTGTTAAAGATTTAGTACAAAAATATCCATGGAAACACTATTCATAATAGCTCAAAAGTGGAAACAACCTTCATACATAACAATAAGAGAATGTTTAAATACATGTAAAAACAACCCTATGACGGAATAGAAAAATAAAAATGTCCTTTATAAAATGGTATTTTCAAAACACATTGGATTGCACAAGGGAAATTCTTTTGATAGAGTGTTGTGAGAAAGAAATGAAAGACAATTAGAGCTGAATTAACAGATTGTCAAGGGATATAACCAAGTTTAAAATCCAGGCATTTGTAAAGGCACCAATCAGCATGGCAGAAGGATTTTTCTCTGATAGTATTCAATAACCCAGACACAGAAAAACAGAAGATGGGCATCCACTGGAAAGCTAAACTAGTGCCAAATGGAAAGAACCGTGTCTTTTCCAGGGCTTTCAGTTGTTGTTTTTAACTGCTTTGCCAAAAGCACCCTAACTCTCAAAAGACCAGTCACCAGTAGGTTCTGAAATCCCACTCTCTTGAAAGCACCTCCACCCACCAAACTTGTAGTCCTGCTGTCACATGTAGAAATGACAAGTATTTGGTGTCTGCAGCAGGCCAATACCTTTGTTTGTGGGCATCTGGAAGAACTTTGAAATCTTTCCAACTGAACTCCCAAGAGTCTGAGAGGCAGATTATTTGCAGGATTATTATTATCTTGTATTTTCTCAAACAAGATCCAAAACCAAATCTTTCATCTTCTCTGCCATGCCATTGTTCAAGCAGAAACATCGAAGGCCCTCCCATTTCATTATCTTTGTTGTTCTAGTTGTTGTTGTTTTGATAGCCCTGTGTCTGTATTTACCTCCATACTAGCTATGTAAGATAAATATTTTAGATTAAACTGAGGACTTTCTAGCAACATGACCGAATTCCATCCATCCAAGGGGGTATGCGAACTATAAACTTTGGACTCAAACTTCCTTTTTTCCTTTGAAGATACTGCAGGGTAGTCACAATTGCCATACAGAATTTAAGCCAGACACAGATGATGGTCTTCAGGTGAATCTTTTTTTTTTTTTTTT
>NW_016107438.1:5551643-5571252 GCF_001604975.1 Cebus imitator | reverse complement strand
TTGTAATGTGTACACAGGTCGACAAGGAGGGGATTCCAAAATTTTGTTTTTGCATAAATCTTTGAACATAAGAGAAGTACAGAAAAATTGGGTTGAGGGAATGTACAGCCACTTGTTTTCAGGCTGCTATCACTTTGCTATTAGACTATTTAACCCCTTTTGAATTTATAACAAGAGTATAAGACAGATATTGTATCGAGTTCTGTCTAAATCAATTATATAGATTTTCATTCTTTGAAAGCTGTATTTGATTTTTCAGAATTCTGTATATTTTCTGTAGGTGAAACATTAAAATTTGTTCTCATCTTTGAAATTATTGAGACTTACTATACAAAATGGTGTTCTTATGTATTTTTATGTTAAATAGTTACATTTTTAGGTTAAATGGTTAGATTTTTATGTTAAATACCTAGATTTTATTTTTAAAGGAAAAGAAATCTTTTTTCATTTACATCTGAGGGTCTTTCCCCCAGTTTAAGTTTCTCAATCGTTCACTGCCTCTTCTTTATCACACCATATTTTACCCATATATTCAAGGCTCAATTCTTTCTAATTTGAAAACCTCCCGGGTAGTTTCTGTCCATATTCAACTGTGTCTTTTCTTCTTCTGCACCCACTATAGAATTGAGCAATTAGCACCTTGGTTGTATATGTTAACAATGTTTCTAATTATCTGTGACACATGATGTAGATTAGTGTTTAGATTAGGTCAGCTAGTGGGTGATAAAATTAATTTAGCAAACCCATAACCTCATTAAAAAAAAAAAAGAATAGAATCCAGAATATCACATGTAAAATTTCTGTCTTATTTACATAGTACATATGTATCAAAACTATTAAGATGGGTTGTATTTTCATCTTTAACATCTTGGAATTTGGGATGTATCTTAAAATTCAACGTGTTATCACATATTAGGTAGTGTCTTTTCTATTTTGGTGATATACATGCTGCTGTGGTTTGGCTGTGTCCTCACCTAAATCTAATCTTGAATTGTATTTCCCATAATCCCTATGTATAGTGGGAGGAACCCGGTGGGAGGTCATTGAGTCATGGGGGTAGTTCTCCCATGCTATTCTCGCTATTCTTGTGAGTAAGTGCTCACAAGATCTGATGGTTTTATAAGGGGCTTCTCCCTTTGCTGGGCTGTCATACTTCTCCTTCCTACTGCCTTGTGAAAAGGATGTCTTGCTTCCTCTTTGCCTTCTGCCATGACTGCAAGTTTCCTGAGGCCTCCCCAGCCATGCAGAACGGTGAATCAGTTAAACCTCTTTCCTTTCTAAATTACCCAATCTTGAGTATTTCTTTACAACAGTGTGAGAATGGACTATTACACATGCTTATATGTGAATTGCATGTATATTCCCAGAAGACAGGTAGCATTTCAAGCACCTGTTTCTTTTTCTTTTTGCACTAGTTTTGTCTAGGTAGTGTTTTGTTCATGATAGACTTCTGGTAGTTACTAATTTATTGCAGTGACGAAGGTACCTATAATAAAGTTAGTATTTTAAAGAACATGCCACACAGGATGAGAAAAGCATTAGATATATTAAAATACATTTGACATTTTTTAAACTAAAGACAGATGCATCTGTGACAAGGAGATTTAAGTTCTCACATTGTGCTTTACCATGATATATTGACACCTTAATACATTCACAAATTAAAAAGAATTATTTAAGGATTTTCTGAGATCATAATTGATTAATCATGAATGTATTTCATGTGTAATTAAATGGAGATTTATTATAACCAGGTATTTTGGAATTGAATCTATATAGGGTCACATAAAATAATTATAGCTAATATTGATTGAACAGAATGCATAGCACTCATGTGTGTATGTAAATCAAAGTTCAGTATAGTACAAAGTAAACACATAGGCTAGGCAAAGTGGCTCATGCCTGTAATCCTAGCACTTTGGGAGGCCGAGGTGGGAGGATCACTTGAGGCCAGGAGTTTGAGACCAGCCTGGGCAACATAGTGGGAACCTGTCTGTTCAAAAAATAAAAATATTAGGCAGGCATGGTGATGTGCACCTATAGTCTCAGCTACTTGAGAGGCTAAGGTGAAAGGATCACGTGAGCCCGGGACGTGGTGGCTACAGTGAGCCATGATTGTACCACTGCACTTCAGCCTGGGTGACAGAGTGAGACCCTGTCCCAAAACACACACACACACACACACACACACACACACACACACACACACAACAAACATATAATCTTGTCTTCAGAGCTTTGCATTCTGCTATGGCTGAAAAACATTTCATGTGTTTTAATATAAGGTCACTTGCACTGCTCAAACCCACAATCTAGATATTGTGTCTTTAACAATTTATTATTTAATAATAATTGTGTCTTTAACACTTAATAGTGAAATGTAGGAGAGACTTTCTAAGCGTTTTCCTACAGTGTCACCAAGAACAAATATATGCTGCCAAATTAGTTTTGGGGTTTTTAATTTGGATAGGTTTCCTAGTCTTGTAGTCAGAGGATCACCAAACAAATTTGTTCACTCATTCATTCAAGAAATTCATTCAAGAAGTTGATTTTGCAGGAATCTCACATGTTATTCTCTCAGGACTCAGAAATAGAAAATCTCTATTAACACAATTAGGTCTTCATTTAAAACCTATTTACTTATTACATTAAGCCTTCCAGTACTCTCTTGTGTCCAAGCCATCATTCATTCGGCCCTATTTATTGAGCACTTAATACATGCTAGGATTCACAGAACATTCTTTTTGGCAGAAGTCATGGAAACAGAATAGAAGAGGAAGAGTGTTATGTCTGCCTTTCATCTACTGACATTGTATTGTCAGCCCCAAGCAATCTCAGTCTCTATAATATCAATCAGCTTTGGGTAGCAGGAAGAACATGGGCTTTGAAATCAGATTTAGGGATAGGAGGTGTAGTAGGCAGAATTCTAAAATGGTACCCAAGGTTTCCTGGCTTGAGGTATACATGAGTACATCATCACTGGCTGTCCTGTGACTATGTTGTGTTACGTGACACACTGACCTTAGGAAAATTATCCAGAGGAGCCTGACTTAAGGTGTGTTTAAAGCAGACAGTTTCCTTTGGCTTCTCTTAGTAGATGAAGTTAGAGACTTGAAGCACAAGAAGGATTTGACTCACCATGGCGTTTTGAAGATAGCAGAAATGGGTGGCAAGGAATGTGGTGGGTTCTAGGAGCTGAGGGCGCCCAGACCAACATCTAACAAGGAAATAAGGACCTCCATTCTCCAATCACAAGGAACTGAATTCTGCCAACAATAAGAATAAGCTTGAAAAAATAAATAAGCTTTTTTTTTTTTTTTTTTTTCCCCCAGAATTCCTGGAGGTAAAGCCCTGGCATCCACATTTTCTGAAAGGTCTTCAGGTGAATCTTTTTTTTTTTTTTTTTAATTTAAACTGTAACTTCAGGTTCAGGGAGTACATGTGCAGGTTTGTCATATAGGCAAACTCATGTCGTGGGGATCTGTTGTAGAGATTATTTTCTCACCCAGGTACTAAGCTTAGTACCTAATAGTTAAGGCAAACTATGTCATGGAGATTTGTTGTACAGATTATTTTATCACCTGGATACTAAGCCTACTACTCAATAGTTATTTTTCCTGATCCTTTCTCTCCTTCTACCCTCTATCTTCACGTAGGCCCCATATGTGTTGTTCTCCTCTTGGTGTCCATGAGTTCTCATCATTTATCTCCCAGTTACAAGTGAGAACATGAAATATTTAGTTTTCTGTTTCTGTGTAAGTTTGCTAAGGATAATGGCCTCCTGCTCCACCCATGTCCCTGCAAAAGACATGATCTCTTTCTTTTTTATGGCTACATAGTATTCCATGGTATATTTGTACCACATTTTCTTTATCAAGTCTATCATTGATGGGCACATAGATTGATTCCATCATGTCTTTGCTATTGTGAATAGTGCTGCAATGAACATTCACGTGCATGTGTCTTTATGGCAGAACAATTTATATATCATTGGCTATATACCCAGTAATGGGATTGCCTTTTTTTTTTTTTTTTTTTNTTTTTTTTTTTTTTTTTTTTTTTTTTTAGGTCTTTGAGGAATTGCCACACTGCTTTCCACAATGGTTGAACTAATTTATACTCCCATCAACAGTGTGTAAGCATTCCCTTTTTCCAACAACCTTACCAGCATTGGTTATTTATTGACTTTTCAATAATAGCTTTCCTGACTGATGTGAGATGGTATCTCATAGTGGTTTTGATTCTCATTATAGAGATATTTCACCTCCTTGATTAGCTGTATTCTTAGGTATTTTTTTTAATGGCAATTGCTAATGGGATTGTGTACCAGATTTGGCTTTCAGTTTGGCTGATGTTGATGTACAGTAATGCTAAGAATTTTAGTACATTAACTTTGTGTCCTGAAACTTTACTGAAGTTATCAGCTGAAAGAGCTTTTGGGCCGAGACTGTGGGGTTTTCTAGATATAGAAGCATGTTGTCTGCAGACAGGGATAGTTTGACTTCCTCTCTTCTTACTTGGATGCCTTTTATTTCTTTCTCTTGCCTGATTGCTCTGGCCAAGACTTCCAATACTATGTTGAGTAAAAGTAGTGAGAGAGGGCATCCTTGTCTTGTGCCAGTTTTTAAGGGGAATGCTGCCAGCTTTTGTCTATTCAGTATGGTGTTAGCTGTAGGTTTATCATAGATGGTGCTTATTTTGAGGTATGTTCTTTCAATACCTAGTTTATTGAGAGCTTTAACATGAAGGGATATTGAATTTTATCAAAAGTCTTTTCTGCATCTACTAAAGTGTTTTTTTTTTTGTCATTAGTTTTGTTTATGTGATGAATCAAATTTCAAAGCACAAATTCTAGTATTTTTAAATAGTTTACAGTCTTACATTTAAATCTTTAATCCATCATGAGTTAATACTTGTATATGGCAAGAGCTAGGGATCCAGTTTCATTCTACTGCATATGACTATCCAATTTCCCCAGCACTATCTATAGGGTGTCCTTTCCCCAGTATATGTTTTTGTTAGCTTTGTTGAAGATTAGTTGACTTCAGGTATGTGGCTTTATTACTAGTTTCTCTATTCTCTTCCATTTATTTGTGTGTCTATTATTATACCAGTACCATGCTGTTTAGGATACTATAGACTTGTAGTAAAATTTGAAGCTAAGTAATATTAATTTTTTTAATTAAAATAATAAAAGCACATACTCTGTTCAGGTATCACCCTTTAGTATTCTGATTCAAAATTCTGTGAGGCAAACACTTGCATTAGTACAGTTGTGTTAATAAAGGTGAATCTAGTTACCTTGCCATATTTCTTTTTCAGAAAAAGATTCATAGTCATATTCTAGGAGATATTCTACTTTCAGCACTGGCCCTAACACTCCGGTCTTGGACTGGGGCCCCCAGCTGGGTCCTAGTTTTTGGATGAACCTATTGAACGTCCCTTGAACTTTGGTTTACGTCTCCTACTTCAGGGTTTACACAGAGAATTAGCAGAATACCTCAAGTGCTGCCACCTCCTTAATGATCACTTTATATTCCATAAGCTCCTCAATGTCTCCCCATTGCAGAATAATTGTGGTTTCTGCTCCTATGAAGTCGCAATATAACTAAACCTCATCATCAAGAGCACCCATAGCTCTCTGGAGTTTGGACCCTATCCTGACTCTGTACTTTTAGATACCAAAATTCCAAAACCACTATGAACAACATCCACTTGACTCTTCTTACAAAGAAGATTTGAATGCATGCTATTAATTCACATATTTAGTTTTCCAAATGTCCAGGCCTTATTCCTTACTTCCTTCTGTTGATTTCCCAAGTTGCCACGCAGTCTAAACTCATATGTCATGTCCGTATGAGTCACTTTAGCCAAATGCATGTTCCAGTATTAACCAACTAACACCTTTATCCTTGTTGTTGCCACTTTAAGATAAGTAATTTGAACACGCTTATAGGATAAAGAGAAGAAGTTAGTGGAGGACAAGAGAATGAAGAATCGAAAACACAGGAAATATTGATGAAACTGAGTTCCTCTTTATGGGGTGAAATTAAACCTGGAGCAAAAGTAAAACTGATATCAGGCAGTGTTGGGAATAAAATGTGCTTAGGGAAAGATTGTTTTGAGCATTGAATTCTGAATCTCCCAATTATGTTCTTAGCTGTTTACTTAACAACTCCTCTTCATTATACCTCGAGGAAAATTAATGGACAAGAAAAATAAAGGGACCTGGCTTCATTATCATTCCCTCTATTTTCTGATTTTGTATCCTCTCTTCCTCTACTAGTTCTTTCACAAAAATCTAAAATCATGTTCAAGTTATTTATTATCTAACATGACAACTAGAATCACAGCAAGGGCAAAGATGTTACTTGGGTAAAACACAGGAAGATGATCTCATTTGAATACTATGAGACTTTGATTCAAAAGCTCAGCACAGTAGCCTGTTTGGCTGAACTTTTCTTTATGTAATATGTTTTGCTTGGCTAAAGATGAGCCTGAAACCTTGAAGCCAAACAGATTGAACTCCCTTTGTTTTTGTCTCTATAAACTCATGCCTGAATTCTGAGCTGCTCTGTCATAAAATTCTGATGAAAGGAAAAAGTGGTCCAAGCAGAACCTGTAGCCAGGGAGAAGAGACAAGCAAAAGAATATAAGAGAGTTTACAAATGCCTAGAGCAGAGATGATTTAGGCTTTATGCCACACAACTTTGTCATAGAAGGGGCAGTTTCTAAAGCTTCAGGGCTTTGTGGGGAAAATCCAGAGGGAACCAACAAGAGCCCAAGAGAAAGACAGAAGGATGTCAGAATCTTTATCCAAGGATTTCTGCCAAAGAAAGGAAGAGACACAAGAGAAACAAAAACCTAAAGCTGAGTTTTCTTTAGAAAGCTCTTGGGCAAAAAAAGATACAGACTTATTTACATTCTTCCTAAGACTCTATCCTTTGAAAAAGTATCTCCAATGAAGTTCTTGGATTGACAATTTAAGGGAATTTTTTTCTCCCCTTTAGAGGAGTTGTAAACTGCTACTTGTCTGACAAGTGGATGTTAATCTTTTCCTCGGACATAATAGGAAAAGAAATAAGTTTAGGTAAGACTGTTGGTAAAAGTTGAAGCCAACAGTATATTTCTTAGAATGAGTTTGTAAACACGTCTTACTCTAAAGGCCATATTAAAGGAAAAGTACAAGTGTATCCAAATTACTTTTTTTAGGTTTAAAGGATTATTTTTTTTTAATTACAAATAATTGCACTTGATGAAAACCAAAGCCATCAACTATAGAGACTGTGCTTTAACGCTGACTTAGGTTCCTGCTATACAGAGAATAACCTATCAGGAAAAGGGGTGGCAGGTGCAAGTAAAAAAGCAGCCATCATTAAAGTCCAGGGTCTAGGGCAGGGTGGGAATTGGGCTCAGAGTAGCCTCAGCAGAGCTACCCCTGCAGCCACACTGATAATCCTTGATGTTGATCCCCACATGCAGCTTCAAGCCCAGCAAGTGAGTTCCAAAGTTGGCATCCTGAATATATCAAAGGCAGCACAGGTCCTCATAACCTTCTCTTTTCCATTTGGCAATCAGACTTTCATCTGCATAGCCTTCTTTGAATGCAGAATTTATATAGTTAATGGCCTGTGACTCTGTTTTCAAAAGAAGTTGAAGATGTTGCAAGTTTTCTGAAGATCAGTTCTAAAGATTGGCCAGATAATTTTATGTTACTCTTTCGTTTATAAGTTTCAGTTTTAGCTTCTTTCATCTTCTAACTTAACCAATGTCAGCTCAAGAAACTCTTAGCCATCTAGGAGAACTTCCTAGCTTCCTTGGACTTTGAGCTTTTTTTTTCACTAGATGATCTGCAAAGACGCTGTGTCATTCAGAAGGTCACATTCTCTCTGTGGTCATTATTCTCCTCATTGGACATCTGTCACCTTCATCTACCATTTCATAATCAAAACATTTTTTAAAATTAATTAAAGCACATTCAAGGTTAGCCTTATAATAATCTCCATGTCGCTCATTAATAGCTTTCTGGAGTGGAAAAGCAAAGATAAAGGTAGTGTTCTGTTCATAAAAGAGGTTTCCTTATTATAAAATCAGGAAAACAAGTCTCAAGTCCAGCCCAAGGGAGTGGTTTCTGTAATACCATGATCATTATTTGTGTAGCTTGTTATAAAAAACAGCTGATCTGACACAACCATCAGAAATTTATAAATGAGAACCAGAGAAATAAAGTGATTTACCATATGTAAATTAAAGTAATTTCCACTATAAAGCTATACTCTGTAAAAAAGCTAACGAAGAAATGAGAATGATATAAAGTAGCAAAGTGAAGAGCAAGAGTTGGCTTGTCAAAACTTGGTTAGAATGGAGAGTTAGAACTTCAAATTTCTCCATGTCTCCTACCCAAACCCTGTAATGATAACTTGTCCCTGTAAACTAAATTGTCTAATATATTTTGGACTCTTAGAATTAGAGAACACTTAATATGTATTCTGAGTAATGAGAAAGAGCTTGTAATTTTTGCTTTGACCTGTCATTCATTTTAATTTGACTAAGCCACTCTTAGTACATAATTCAGATAATGTTGAAATGTCAGTACATTTCCCTATTCAGACAGCTCCTTAATGTGCTGTTCATTCATTCTCTACATTACCATAAGAAAAGCCATTCAATTTACCAAAGGAATGACAACCAGTGGAAGCTCCAGTCTGCCTCTAAGTAAGAAAATCATTAGCTTTTCCCACCAAGTAATTATTGCCAGTATCTCTAGTGAGTAGCAAATTCCCCTTCACAAAGCTATTATTAGTGTCCTTCTGAGGTCAGAGGCATGAAGATTGAGGAGTAGGAATGACATATTTCAATGTAACCTTTAAAAGTCCCCTTTGAAAGATTTTGTGTAAAAGAAAAATCTCCAAAGACCTGAACTATTGCAACTCAGTAAACAGTCACAAGGCATTCCCTTTGAAGTCTCCCCTTAGGGGCAATTTAATGAGTGAGAAGAAGAGCATTTGTCAGGATTTCCTACTTGATCTTTTGATCTCCTCATAAGCAGGTTCATAGCAGATTTGTCTCCGAAACACAGGGTGAAGGAAAAACCCCGTTACTGGTTATTGCTGTCATAAAATTAAGTAGCATTAATAACTGAAACTTATATGTTTATGAAAAAAATTAGACAAAGTGTCTCATTTGTTATCCACAACAACCCTGAGAACAAAGCTGGTGCTACATTTATAAATGAAGACTCAGGCAGAGAGACTGGGACTGAAAATCGGTTACATTCTGATTAAGTGTCAAATTCTGTTTGCAGCAGTTTCTGGTACTGATGGGCATTCTCCAAACCTGGAATGATATTCAGTATGATAATTACAGCCTACAGCTGAAGGTTACTAATTTTTGCTCATTTATCTTACAAAATAATTTTGAAAACTACGTAGCCTATCATACAGTTTCATATTATGACCAAAAATTTCTATAAGAAGATCAAATAACTGTAAATTATACAATTTCTTGAATATTGTAAATATTTACATTTTAAAATAATAGTTTGTGTTTTTAATATAGCCAAAGAAATTTAAATAACTTATCCATTTATATATTACATGAAATAGGTCTTCTGTAACATTTAGAAAATTGCATCACTTCATTTCCTCTTGAATACGTATACTTCTTTCACTTTCTAAATGAATTTTGCCCTTTTATGGCATATTTTTCTATATAAAATATTGTTATATTGTTATTTGATCATGTATTTTGTAATGAAAACATATAGCTGCACATTATATTTTTTGAATTTTCTATAATCATAAGATTCTGTTAAATTCATGCCTTTGGATGAAAAATCTAAATAATTTTAGATTTTTCATCCAAAGGCATGAATTTAACAGAATTATTTAGATTTTTATGTAAAAAATTGATTTCATAAACAAAAATATTGTTAACAGTAAAGAATTGTTAATATAAATATTAAAGTTTTATTTAAAATTTATTCCAATGAAGCGGAAGGAGGTTTTGCTAGACAGCATAATGACCCATTCACAGATGTTCACATTCTAATCCCCATAATCTGTAATTATGTTACTTTACATGGTAAAAAGACTTTTCAGATGCAATTAAATTAAAGATCTTGAGATGGAGGAATGATCCTGGATTAACTGGGAGGATCCAACACAATCACAAGAGCTCTTATAAGAGGAGACAAAAGGGTCAGAATAAGAAAAAGAAGCTGTGATGACAGAAGCAGGTATTGGAATGATGCACTTTGAAGATTGAGATGAGCCAAGGAATGCAGGTGACCTCTGGGAACTGGAAAAGGCAAGGAAACAGATACATCTCTGGGGTGTTCAGAAGGAACACAATCTTGCAGATACCTGGATTTTAGCCTTGTAAGACACATTTAGACACCTAACCTGCAGAACTATAAGATGTTGAGTTTCTGCTGTTTTAAGCAAAGAAGTTTGCAGTAATTTGTTACAGCAGCTATAAGAAACGCATACAAACAACTACACAAAAGTATGTCTGTTTATCTTTGGATGGTTATGATTTATTACTAGAATAAGACATGATTGAGCATTCATTTTATGCCTACTTTTCCATTTATATACATAAAGTATATATATATATATATATATATATATATCACTCAATTTATATAAATTATGTGTGTAGATAGATAGATAAAGTGAAAAGTAGGCATAAAATGAAAGTACATATATGCCTGAAGAAGTATGTTTCTAAAGATAGACACTTCATTAGAGCAATGGTAATCATTCCTTTGAACTTCTTCTGAGTTATACTACAAAAATTTCAAACTGATATAAGATCAAAAGGTGTCTTTAATGATCTAGCAGCTAAAATTTCAATTGTGTCATACGGTGGTCAGGGCTAGGGGAAGACAAGCAAGGAGGCACTCCTTGTCAGAGTCATGCAGGAGCAGTGTGGGCATTTGCATGGCTCTGAAAGTGAATGCCTTCTTAAGATTTTCTCTCAAGGTGTCTTGTTTACCTCGCCTGGGTCATGAAGTTGGATCCTACTTATTTCTTATACCTTTGTTTCTTATACCTTCTTATAAGAAACAAAGAACAACAACACAAAGTCTAACAAACAAAATATTTTTTAATGTGTATTATTAAATAAATTGCAGTGCCTCCATTTCTGAGATATATATCAAAAAATGCACCAAGATTAATAACTATTTTATTTTTCTGACAACTTTTAATTTAAAGACATCTATCTTAATTTGATAGACTTAGATTATTGGAAAAAATAAAATAATGTTAATTTTAATGTTTTTAAAAATACTACATTTTGGATTAAGAGCTTTTAACTTTTCTTGTGCTTGAGATATGTTTTGAAAATGTTGGAGCTGAGCAATTGGTTCATGGAAAAATGCCTGTATATAAATTATTTAGCAAAAACAATTAGGCAAATATGACATATTTTATGTCAGAAAGAATGTAATTATGTATCTACTTTTAATTTTTTTTAATTACTCAGTTTTTAATTCAGATAAACATATCAATATATATCCCCATGTTGACTATTTTACTTCTTCATCCTAAATTAGTCTGGGACAGCAGACATTGTGGGATCAGGTGGCTAAGATAGTTAATCAGTATAAGGGCAATGACAATTATAAGAATTGTGGAGGAACATGTCTTCTTTTTACAGCACTGGAGAACAGAAGAACAGAACTGGAGAACATAGATTGTAGCAGTCAATTGCAGTTAAAGGCATGCTTTCAAAGCTAGAGTCTCTATGCCAGATTTAAAGAAGATTCATATCCTGAAACTTCAGAAAATACCTAATTTATGGTGCTTATAGAACCAAGATCTAGGCAGCCAACGAGGATACTAATCATTATGTATAAACGAGAGAGAGAGAGAGATGGAGAGAGAGAATAAGCAGAAGACTTAGGTCAGCTGTAATATTAAAAAAAAAAATGTGGGGTTTCTTATTTCTAGGTTGAAGTTCACAAAGCCAAAACCCACTGATTAAAGTGGAGGACAGTCATTTTTGAAAAAGATCATCACAAGTATATGCAATAAATATTCCTTTTCTCAAATTCTTCAATTTCCTGGATGATTGTACATTCAAGATTTTTTAAACCAGGAGATACTGTGAGTCATAATCCCTTATGTTTACAGTGGGACTTATAAAGGTCAAGTGATTAGGACTGAGACCAGGGTAAGGTGAACGAGATGCCTAGGAAACAAATGTTAAGAAAGCACTCACTTTCAGTGTTAATGCAAGTGCAGGTTTGTGCATACACAGCCTTGAGAATAATTTTCTCCTCAGATTTTTTTCCCTAAGTGTTCTGCTTACCTCACCTAATTCTTGGCCCTGCAAGTAGCATGGAATTTTGAACCCAGTTTCTCATATTATGTCCAATTTGTGTGAACCCACCTTGCGGTTATCTTCAGGTTTCTTGCATGCAGAATTAGGATTGACATATGTAACACCTGGCAGGAATTTATGTTGCTTTTCTGACTTGTGGAGTAAGGGCCATTATAAAACAGTCAAGTGGAAGGCCCTCAACGTACCCTATGTCTCCTGTGCCAAGAAAATAAAGGAAATAGAGCAATTCAGGAAAAACTGAAGATTAAGATCACTAAAGTTTAACAAATACAAGAGACCTTACTATACCCATATTCAATTCATCTGTCTAGTCTCTGCGAAAAAGCAGATGAAACACAGCAAATAATAGTGAAATACTATAAACATAACCAAGTGTTGGTTCCAACTTCAGATGCTTTTCAAAATGTGGTCTAGTCTTTACTGTAATAGATTAACATAATTTATAGTGACTTTGTGAATGATCATTTCTCTTGTTGTCTATCATTATTAAGACTCAAAAATTGTTCACTATTACACAATAAGGACAACAGTATGCTTCTACTGCCTTTTACTGTCTTGACCCAAAGCAATGTAATTTTCTTCTCTTTGTCATAAACTAATTCTATGGGAACATTCATCATCTTGAAGTTCTTCACAACACAAGAATTTGACCCAGTGAGTAGAAAATGAAAAGTAACAAATATGTCTCAGAAAGGAACATTCATGTCAGAGGGTTAGAAATAAACTTCATTAAGATTCAGAAGTCTACCACATTGGTAAAGTTTTTAAGGGTCATATATGGTTCAGCAGATACAGAGATATTCCCACGGAGGTAAATGCAACTGTTATACTTCACATCTCTCATAACACTTTATGAGCATTTTGAAGGATGACAGGGGATTTTGGAGACAGCATTCATCACACTTAGAAAACTGCTCCAAACCATGTATTGAATGACCTGGAATCCTTCAAGTTTCAAGTATGGTCAAGAGCAAAGGAAGTACTTGCAGCATGTCTAGGATATAGTATAATCTGTTCAACTTCAAGTCACAGAATGCATTAGATTCAATAGTGCTAGCCTAGTTTATCGACCACAATACTATTCATATTTTGAGCTTGATTATTTTTGGTTGTTGTGGAGAAAGAAGTATCCAGTGCATTGTAGGATGATTAGCATCATCACTGGTTTCTACCCACTGGATGCCAGTAGCAATCCCCATTCAAGTTGTGACAATCAAAAACATCTCTAGATAGTGACAGTTGCCTCCTGGGAGGTAAAATAGCCCCCACTTGAGAAATACTGTGCGAGACCGACATAAGGATCCTTATCTTGTCAAGCCCCAATAGAAGATACAGAGTACAGATCTCTTGGTTTCTGGAGTAAAATTATGCCCTCCACATCACAAGATTGCTTTTGGTTTGAAAAAATAACCTTGGCATGCTACTTGGATCTAACTGAGACTGAATATTTGAACATGGAATGCCAAATGAATACATAGCCTGAGCAGCCTATTCTGATCTTGGTGTTATCAGATTCATTTTATCGGATAACATTTGTGGGCACAGCAAAAATTTATTACATAGAAGAAGTCACATTCAGAACCAGGCTTGAGTATATATTGATCATATAATTAAATTACAGAAATAGGCAGGCTGTAGCATCTACCTCTGATGCTTGGTCACTTCTTACTTCAAGCAAACCTACTGCCCCATAGAATGGGAATTCTCTATGGCCAACTGATGGATGCTGATGTGGGCATCATTCAAAAATGGATTGAAGTAATGCTTATCAATTTCTGGGAATTGACATCTTCTACATTACAGCCCCATTTAGTGATGATTGTAGCATTGGGAAATTCTTCTTATAAACAGGGATATGAACAACACATTTGACTACCCACTTCATTTGGAGGGAGCTTGCTTGGTCTGAGGTTAGAATGTACAGTTACTTGGGAAAAGGCAACTAGCTTACTCGTGATCCAAGAGTAATAACCCTGAAAAATGAAGGATGAGAAAGCCGTTAGAAGAAGTATGTGAGTGAGAATTTTGGAGTAGGCACACAGCATGTAAGTTTTTCTGTGTCATAATAATCACCTAAACAAACTCAGGAATTTCTCAATAACTAGGTTGACATGACAACATGTTCCACGGGTATCAGCCAGTATTTCATCTTAACCACCTCAGGGCAGACATAATGGCCTCATGAACAGACTTAACATGAGGATGAATGGGATGCATAGGAACAAGAGCATCAGCTCTTTTCCAACATCACAGCTACTGTTCAAGGCCCAATTGCCTACAGTACAGAATGACACTGTGCACTTGATATGGCAACATCCCTTGAAAACAATAGCCTGGTGCTTTTTTTAGTCTGTTCTCACATTGATATAAAGAACTACCTGAGACTGGGTAATTTATAAAGAAAAGAGGTTTAATTGGCTCACGGTCCTGCAGGAAGAAAGGGGAGCAAGCATCTCCCTTGGCAGGAGCAGGAGCAAGAGAGTGAGGGAGGAGATGCAAAACACTTTTAAACAACTAGATCTCACAAGAACTTACTCAGTATTGAAGTGGCCTCATTGTCTGGGGTAATACCCAAGGTTCGTTGTCTCATGGCCATGGAAAACTAGGACACAGACACGGCAGAGTGAGCCTAAGAGCAGAAATTTAATAGGTGAAAGAACGAAAAGAGCTCTCTGAGCAGAGAAGGGTCCAGAGAAAATGGGTCACTGTTTCCACAATGAAATGCAGGTTTTATAGTTGAGCTTGAAGGGGCATTGTCAGATTTAGCTAGGACACAAAAGATTGGTCTAACCAGGTGTACTATTTGCATAGCATGCAAAGAAGTTAGCCAACCCACCCTAATATTTTATTATGCAGATGGGTTCTCTACCTGGCCAGTGCCATGTTGCCTGGTTCTTTACTATACACGTGGTGACAAAGGAAAAAGAAGATGGAGCCTCCATGTTGAACATACCTGGCTTCCAGGTAGACCTTTTCAGATTACAGATTAACTGCATTGTATACTCCCTGAGCAAATGCCATGACCCTTAAAAATATGCCTTTAATGCTCTTTAAAACACCTCTGCATTTATTAGTGTATTGTAATATTTTTTACATGTTGAATGTGCCTTATGATTCAATTTATCTTAAAAAATACATTGATATTTCCACACACCAACTTTTCTCATGAAGTCAGCCTAACCCTGATAACAAAAGATTAGGAAGTTAAATGAAAAGTATAGACTTCTTCTCTAATGAAATTATGTGCCAAATTTCTGAAAGAAAGAAGAGAAAGGGAAAGAAGACAGAAGGGAGGAAGGAGAGAAAAATTAAACACAGTAATATCATAACATGGAAGAGGTAATATACTATGTCTAAGTTAACATTATTGCTTTTTAAGATTCAAAATACAGTAACTCACCATATGAACAACTAAAGAAGAAAAACATGTAATAATCTAAATAGACACAGAAAAAAATCATTTAATAAAAGCCAACAATCATTCATGATGCAATCTCTAAAACTGAGAATAGAAGCATGTTACTAACACAATATAAAATAATACAAAACAAACTTCATTCTGAGTGGTGAAATAAAGATCACTTTCCTTCTGAAATTGTGAGCAGATAAAATGCTTGTTTATAGTCACATTTAGTAAATATTTTTAAAAGGACTTGATGAAATAAAACTGTTCTGTTTATAGATGATATTGTTTACACAGAAAATTCAAAAGCATGTACAGAATAAAACTATTACAAATAAAATGTACATATGATGAGGTGTTTGGAAAAAAGTGCAATGTTTTAAGAAATTAACTGCATTTTTAAACACTAGCAACAAAAATGGAACATGAGTATTTTAAATATACATATTATTATATGTATAATAATATCAAAAATCTAGGAATCAATCTGTGAATTACGTGCAAGACTTATGTAGAACACTAAAAGCATGCATGATCAAGAGAAATTAAAGAAGACCTGAGTTAATTGTGATTTGCCATGCTCTTGAATTTTGACACTTGTAATGATTTTAATCCTTATTTCATAGATTTATATATTTAGTGCAATCCCAAAGTCAGTTTTTATGGTGGAAATAAATAAATGGATAATAAGATATATGTAAAGATACAAAGGGCTAAAATTGGAGGACTTACTCTATTGGATATTGAATTTTCATAATGCTATAGTATTTTAGATAGTACAAAGTAACAGGCAAATGTAGTATATTAGCCCGTTTTCATGCTTCTGATAAAGACATGCCTGAGATTGGGTAATTTACCAAAAAAAGAGATTTAATTAGATTTACAGTTCACATGGCTGGGGAAGCCTCACAATCATGGTGGAAGGCAAGGAGGAGCAAGTCATGTCTTACATGGATAGCAGCAGGCAAAAAAAGAGAGCTTATGCAGGGAGACTCCTGTTTTTAAAACCATCAGACCTTATGAGACTTATTCACTATCACAAGAACAGCATAGGAAAGACCTGAACTCATGATTCAATTATCTCCACCAGATTCCTCCCATGACACACAGGAATTATGGGCGTTACAATACAAGATGAGATCTGGACGAGGACACAGCCAAAACATATGTAGCAAAAGAGAGAGTCCAGAAATAGGCATATAAAAGTCTACAAACATATGATAAAAATAACAATGCAGCTCAGTGGCAATATGATAGTCCCTTCAATACAGAGATGAGTCAATTATATGTCTATCAAATAAGTAAACATTTACCCTCACTCCTCCAGATAGAGATAAAAATGGGAAAATTAAAATAATACAGCTTCTAGATAAAATATGCTAGAGCATCTGCATTTCTTAGACAGAATGCAAAAATAAAGCTTATTTCTAGTGTTTTAAAATTAAGAATTAAATAGTCTAACAATACTACATGTCAGCAAGGATGTGGTTAATCTGAAACTGGAGTAGGTATGTCACTATTTAGAATGACTCTAAAAAACTGGATATGTCAGAAGGTAATAAAAACTCAATAAAATTCTAGGTATATATTCAACAGAAATGTATGAATTAAACCAAAAAGCATGCATAAAAATGTTCCTTTCAGCACCATTAGTAAAAGCCAAATAACTGAAAGACAAATATATGTCATCAACAAAGCAAAATAATAAATTGTATTATATTTATGCAATATAATTTATACTATACAAAATAAGAATGAACTTTTTCAACATAAAAATACTTGAAACTCATAAACATAACATTTAGTCAAATAAGCTATATTCTATTTATATACATGTCAAAAACAGGCAAAACTAATATATGGTATTTGAAGTCCCCACTGGGCTTGGCCCTATTCCAGGTTGCCCTAAAGCTTTTCAGGTTTTTAAGTTAACTTTAAGTCAATTCTACTACATTATTCTCCAAACCCAAATTGTCTAAGATTGATAAATTTACTCATCTTTCATTTCTAACCTGTAAAATAAAATTTAACTAAAATCCATGTGGTCTGGGAAATCATTTTGTGGTATTCTGGTCAGAAGCTCCTGATTTAATCCTGACCTCACCACTTATTAGCTGAATAATTCTTGTCAATATTTTTGAAATGAAAAAGCCCCAGATCACTCACTTATATGATAGAAACATTAATCTCTACCTTCTTTTCATTCCACAAATGTGTCAGAATCAGTTTTAGGGCCAGAATGGACTTTAGAATCCTCTGTCTCAAAAGTTTCATTCTACAAACTGGGAACAAAGAGTATAAAGATCTGAGTTCACTTACCCAAATTCACATTGCCACAATAACATAATAAAAATTAGAAGGTAACAGGTGTAATGGGACATAACTCATAGCCACAGTTTCAGCATAGTTCTGCTTTACTTGTCTTGCATGCCTTTGAGTCAGCCATCTATACAGGGTCTCTTTTTCTTATGGTAATGCTGAACTGTAATAGTCAAGCCCAACCATTTTCAGAGCCCAAATACATCTAGTTATAGGCCTGAGATAGTGACCTAACCATAGTGCCTAAGTCTGAACAGGACAATGGTACCTGTGAATATCAGTGGAATGAGAATACATATAATTTGATTACATTTCCTATTCAAATCTATTTGTATGTGTTTCAAATTTGACATAGGAGTATAGGATGTCCTCATGAAATGCAATCAACACTAATTTCCTTTTCCTTGTTGAGAGCTAAACCAACGCTTAAAATGGGGAACCAGGTAGTGTGTTTCATTTCTAGAAATGTAGTTAGTGCTAAAGCCAGTGAATGTTGGAATTTCTATGGCAGAGGAAATTGACCAGCCAAAAGAGCCAAACGTAAATTCATGTCACCAATTCAAGGGTTCAGGTCAGGGATCATGAATAGATTTTGATTCATATACCTACTCTAACTTACTTGAAATGGCTTCTTGGATTTCTGGGTTGAGAAGAATTCTGAGGCTATTTTCAGGCTAAGCAAAAAATGGAGCCATCATCAATTTCAGATAGCAATTGTGTACAGAAGTGTTGTGGCCTAGACAGAGGGCAGGGACTAAAATGGAAACACTACATTTTCGAAAACCAGGATAAGAGACTGCAGTGAATCAGATCAGAATAAGTGAAACAGAAATACCATCCAACACTGAAAGCTGTGGAGCACTGACACATATTGTAGCTCTACATGAAGATCCAGTAATATTGAGGAGTCTTGGTTTAAAAGAGTGTGATTTTGTACCAGAACTCTGCTGTTCTGGTTACTGTAGTCTTGCAGTATAGTATAAAGTCAGGTAACATAATATATCCAGTATTTCTCTTTTTGCTTAGGATTGCCTTGGCCATCTGGGCTTTTTTCTTTTTTTAAAGTTCCATATGAATTTTAACTTTTTTTCTAATTCTATGAAGAATGTCATTGTTTGATAGTCACAGAATTGAATTTGTGGGGGTCTAGGAAAGGAATAGCAAGGAGTAGAGGGATTGGGGAGGGATAGCATTAAGAGAAATACCTAATGTAAATGATGGGGCGATGGATCCAGCAAACCACTACCATGGCATGTGTATACCTATGTAACAAACCTGCATAATCTACACATGTACCCTGGGACTTAAAGAATAATACATAAATAAATACACAGAATTGAATTTGTGGGTTGCTTTGGGCAGTATGGCCATTTTAATAATATTGATTCTTCCTATCTATGAGCACAGAATGCCTTTCTATTTGTTTGTGTCATCTCAGATTTTGTTGAGAGCAGTGTTTTGTAATTCTAGCTGTAGAGACCTTCCACCTCCCTGATTAGCTATATTCTTAGTTTTTTTTTTTTTTTTTTTTTTTTT
>NW_016107438.1:5505309-5551633 GCF_001604975.1 Cebus imitator | reverse complement strand
TTTTTTTCTTTTTGTGGCTATTGTAAATGCAATTACATTCTTGATTTGGCCCTCGGTTTGGATGTCATTGGTATATAGAAATGCTCCTTATTTTTATACATTGATTTTTGTATCCTGAAACTTTGCTTAAGATGTTAATCAGATCTAGGAGCTTAGGGGCAGAGACTACAGGGTTTTGTAGGTATAGAATCATGTTTTCTAAAAACAAAGATAATTTGACTTCCTCTCTTCCTATTTAAACACTTTTTATTTATTTCTCTTGTCTGATTGCTCTGGCTAGGACTTCTAGTACTATGTTTAATAGGAGTGGTGAGAGAGGGAATCCCTGTCCTATTCTAGTGCTCAAGGAGAATACTTCAGCTTTTGCCCATTCAGTATGATGTTGTCTATGGGTTTGTCAAAGATGTCTCTTATTTTGAAGAATATTCTTTCAGTGCCTAGTCTATTTAGGGTTTTTAGCATGAAGGATGTTGAATTTTATCGAAAGCCTTTTCTGCACCTATCAAGATGATTATTTGGGTTTTTCTTTTAGTTCTTTTTATGTGAGGAATCACATTTATTGATTTGCATATGTTGAAACAAACTTGCATCCCAGGGATAAAGCCTACTTGATTGTGGTGAATTATCTTTTTTATGTGCTGATGGATTCAGTTTGCTAATGTTTTTTGGATTTTTGCGTAGATGCTCATCAAGAATTGGCCTGAAGATTTTTTGTTGTTGTTGTTTTGTTTCTGTCAGGTTTTGATATCAGGATGATGCTGACCTCATTGAATTAGTTAGGAATGAATCCCTCCTCCTTAGTTTTTTGGAAGAGTTTCAGAAGGAATGATACCAGCTCGTCTTTATGTATCTGGTAGAATTCAGCTGTGAATCTATCTGATCCTGGTATTTTTCTGTTTGGTAGGCATTTTATTTTATTTTAGTTCTGGAGTACATGTGCAGGATATTCAGGTAGGCTTTTTATTACTGATTCAATTTTGCAACTCTTAATGGTCTGCTCAGGGATTCAATTTATTCCTGGTTCAATAATGCCACACACCTACAACCATCTGATCTTCAACAAAGTTGGCAAAAACAAGCAATGGTGAATGGAATTGCTATTCAACAAATGGTGCTGGAATGACTTACTAAGCATAGGCAGAAGTTGGAAACTGGACCCCTTCCTTACACCATATACAAAAATCAACTTGAGACTTAAATGTAAAACCTAAAAGTATAAAAACTCTAAAAGATAACCTAGGAAATAACCATTCTAAACATAGGACCTGGCCAAGATTTTATGACAAAGACAGCAAAAGCAATTGCAACAAAAACAAAAATTGACAAATAAGACCTAATTAAAGAGCTTCTATACAGCAAAACAAACTGACATCAGAGTAAACAGACAACCTACAGAAAGGGAGAAAATATTTGCAAACTATGCATCTGAAAAAGGTCTAATATGCAGAATCTATAAGGACTTTTAATTAACACCAAATTAAAAAGAAACCCAAACCATTAAAAAGTGAGCAGAGGACATTAACAGACACTTTTCAAAATAAGACATATATGTTGCCAACAAACATATGAAAGAATGTTCAACATTGGTAACCATTAGAGAAATGCAATTCAAAACCATATTGAAATACCATATCATACCAGTCAGAATGAATATTATTAAAAAGTCAAAAATAACAGATGCTGGCATGGTTACAGAGAAAACAGAATGTTTTCACACTTCTGGTGGGAATGTAAATTGGTTCAGCCATTGAGGAAAGCAGTGGAGTGATTTCTCAAAGAATCCGAAACAGAATTACCATTCAACCAAGCAATCTCATTATTGGGTATGCACCCAAAATAATATAAATCCTTCTACCATAAGGATGCATGCACGTGTGTGTTTATAGCCACACTATTCCCAGTAGCAAAGACATGGAATCAACCTACATGCCCATCAGCATTACACTTTACTGGGTAGAGAAAATGTGGTATGTATGTACCACGTAATACTACACAGCCATAAAAAAAAATGAGAGCATGTCCTTTGTAGCAATGTGCATGGAGCTGGAGGCCATTATTCTAAGCAAGCTAATGCAGAAACAGAAAACCAAATACCACATGTTCTCACTTAAAAAGGGAGCTAATCATTTAGTACACATGAACACAAAGAAGGAACAACAGACACCAGGACCTACTTGAGCATGGAAGGTGGGAGGAGGGAGAAGATAGAAAAACTACCTATTGCATACTATGTTTATTACTAAACCCCTCTGACACACAGTTTACTTATGTATCAATCTGTACATGTACCCTGAACCTAAAATAAGTTAGGAAAAAAAATAGAAAAGAGAAGAAATTTGAGGACTGAGCTTGGAACATTCCAACACTTAAGGGTCAGTAAGATAAAGAAGGCTCAGCCCACAAAAAGGAGTAGTAATTACCAGTGAGATAGGTGGAACTACAAGGAGGGTGGTTTCCCTGAAGCCAAGTGAAGAAAGAGTTTCAAGAAGGATGGAGTAATTAACTATGCCAACTGCTTCCAAGAAGCTGAGTACGATGAGGACAAAGAAGGAAACATTTGATGTGGTGACATGGAAATCACGGAGGACACTGGCAAAGGCAGTATCAGTGGTTCAGGGACTTCTGAGAATAGTGTCAGAAGGAATGATACCAGCTCTTCTTTATGTATCTGGTAGAATTGAGCTGTGAATCTATCTGGTCCTGGTATTTTTCTGTTTGGTAGGCATTTTATTTTATTTTAGTTCTGGAGTACATGTGCAGGATATTCAGGTAGGCTTTTTGTTACTGATTCAATTTTGCAACTCTTAATGGTCTGCTCAGGGGTTCAATTTATTCCTGGTTCAATAATACCACACACCTACAACCATCTGATCTTCAACAAACGGCCGTTCCTGACATAAGGGGTTCAAGAAAGAATGAAAGGTGAGGAAGTGAAGAAAGTTGGTATAGATAACTCCGTGTTTTTGCTGAAAGAGATATGAGTCAGTGAATTAACAGAAAGTATTTTGTTTAAATGCAAAGAAATGCAGCGTGTTTTGAAAGGAATGATATAGCAGAGGGGTAAATAGATGATTCAAGAGAGGGGACAATTACAGAGTCAAGTCATTGAATTACTCATAGAGGGATGATCTTTAGGCAGGAACCAGGTCAACACACCTGCTATGACCCAAGAGAAGTTGCACTATATGGGCACCAATGCAGGTATGATGGCACATTTGATGGTGGAACGGGAAATGATTCTCCTCTGATCACTTTGGCTAACATCCAGCTAATCCACTGATATGCAAGCAAGCCCAGCTAAAATGAGAACTGCACAGCCTAAATCATTGACCTACAAATGATTAAGATAAATACATATTTATTGTGTTAAGCCACTACGTTTTGGATAATGTGTAACATGGAACTCTGGTGGACATAGAAAACAGAGGTAAGGACTATTTCATTTCTATAGGTACATATAAAGCTGCCTCATTTTTTAAATAAATGACTACAAATAGCATTGAAGTAAAAGAATATGAAACTCCAGCATCCCTTGGCATGTCCAAATAGTCCTGTTTCTGAGACAAAGGACTAATAAATGAGCCTGACTCCATGCTAGGTTTTGGGAATACAAAATTGAATAGCATACTCCATTCCCTTGAAGAGTTGAAGGATTAATGGGATAGTCAGAGATGTGAATAATAATACTCAACCCTCACAGGCACTAGAATCAAATAGGAAAGTTTTTATAAATATAGATATCAGATACAACTTGCCTAGGATGGAATCTAGGGACAGTGTTTCTAAAAATCACCTTCAGGGTACTGTAATAATTGAGGATGAAGAAGAAGAATGGAAGCCTTGGAAACTTTGGGTAAAGCAGAGGAGAGGCAGCCAAAGCAAAAGGAATAACATTGTGAGATTATGGATTATGGAAGATTAAGATAGCTTAATACTTTCAAGAACAAACTGTAAGTTTTGTGTTAAGTAGGCAAGACAGAGTATGTCTGGAGGAGCAAGGGGGTTGATACCAGGGAGGTGGGGAAGGACCAGATAATGAATAGTGTCCTGTGACAGCAAAGGTGTTTGAACTTTTGCTATTCACCTAAGATAAAGGCTCTAAAATCTACAAAGCCTGATACAAAAAGGAAATGATCTTTTTACCATTAACAGCTAGCAGTAATCTTTTGAGAGGTGTGTTTGTATCTCTCTCTCTCTCTCTGTCTCTCTCTCTCTCTCTCTCTCTCTTTCACAACATTAAAAAAGAGATCTGCTTTAAGGAATTGAAGGATAAACCACTTGAAGCATACAAAGAAAACTAAACCACAGAGAGATCTCAGATGTTATCTTTTTAAATTTAATTTTACCCATTTTTCATCTCCACCAGGCACTGTTTTCTATGTTTGACTATGTGGAAGGTGACATAGTATAAGAAACAGTCATCACTGGATGTCAAATAACTTTGGCTTTAGTTTGGCCCAATCACAAAGAAGCTGTATGTCTATATCTGAACCTCAGCTTCCTCATTCATAAAAGGAATTGGTGATCTCTACCTAGCCTTTCTAATGTGGCTTTGAGTGATTTAAATTACACTAACATTTACTGAGCTCATTAGACCTTCTCAAGTGAGATAATAAGATAATCTATGGTAAAGTGCATTATAAACTTTACAGTGCTATACAAATGTTAAGAGTCATCACTAAGACATACAGCAATTTACACAAACTGCTCACAATTTAGGTCAAATTACAATGCAGGAAAATAATGACAAGGCATACCATTAACTATGTGTCAGACGATTTGTTGTTGGAAGTTTTATTTGATGACAAAACTAAACTGCTTATGTCTGTAAAGCACTTTTTTGTGTTTTGCCCAAAGAGCATGGTTGTCTTCTCACAGCTTTAAAAATTAGAAATGTTATTTCTCTTAATCCATCTCAGTGAGTGAAACTTGTTTTTAGCAAATTATGCAGTGAGTCAGTAGTGAAGATGGGCTATGAGAGGGAGTCTCTGAATTTTGAGACTGTTACTTAGCACAGCAGGTTCATGTGCCTCAGGGGATAATTGAAACTCTCCACTGAGGAGGTAAAGGGACCAAATGTACATTTGATGTTTTACTATTAATAAACTTGGGTAATGAGTAATTATGAGACATGTCTCTCGACCTCTTTTTCTCCTTAACCTGTGAGTCACATTTTTTTGATTGGGAAATTGTTTCTGGCAAACATAAGACGCTGAATTATTCATTCTTTTAGGGAATAATCCCTAATTTTGCTTCTGAGAAATATGTGTTTTGGAATTCTGTCTGAGAGGAGGAGAGAGAATAAACTACTTTTGTTATTGTTTTATTTATCATTTAGGGGGAAATAGGCATGTCCTTTAGATAGTAGAGGTCAAATGACATATTGGTACATAATAAATATGAAAATACCAAAAAAATCTAAATAAAACACCATTTCTGCAATATAAGGGCAAGCAGTTTCTAAAAGGCACATAGTCTATAGTTTTCTAGTTATAATTTTTGACTCTGTGCTCAGTTAAGCTAGATTTGAACCTTAGAGTTGCCACTTCTTAGGTGTGACATCTAATTCTCCTCTAAATCTTTTTGTTTTTCATCTAGAAAATAAAAACATTAATAGCGCTTACTACCCAGAGTTGTTCAGAGAATTAAATGATATCATACACTGGAAGTGTGTGGCACATAATACGTTCTCAAAGATGGTGGACTCCTATTATTATCATTGCAGAAGTTGTTTTAGACTCTAAGCCCCCAAAATTATTTTGGAGACATGAAACAGAGTTAGAATTTTTGTTCAGACAATGGCAACCCCTTTTTGAAGTAAAAGTGGAAGAGAGCAGAGGAAGTATAAAAATTGGAAGTCTAGAGACTTTGGTCTTATTCTCACTGCTATAATTAGCTGGTTGTGTATGATTTTAAGCATATTGACTCAATTCCTAATCTTCCCACGTCCCCCTTCCCCATTTTCCTAAAAGTAGTGAATACACTAAAGAAAGCAACAAAATCACAATGAGTGAATAGCTATAGACGGTGTCTAGGCCCTCCTTCCAGTTAAAGTGTTTAATGAAATATACCTGTGGGTTTGGAGATATAACTTCTGTCCTGGTTGGGTCTTTAATTATGTCTGGAAACTCTTTTACAAAACCTTGGTTACCTCCTTTGGTTTTTCACTATGATTCTTCTAAACATATTTCATTTTATTCAGTCATCAATTATCCTCTCACCCCTTCCCCCATCACCTCATCAGAAGACCTTGACAACAATTTCTTTGGGAAAATAACTATAGAACGTAGTTTCTGAATCACATTCCCTCTGGTCTGAAATGTGTGCATTCTCTTAACTTTTGTTTTCTTTTTCTATTTTTCCTCTCCAAAGAAGATATTGACATTTTCATTCTAAAGCTGATACCCCTACCTATATTCGCAACTTTTTCTCCTCTAAAGCATTGCTCCATTGATTATTCTGTCTGTTGGATATTTCAACCGTCCTCCGTTGGCTTCTTCCCTTGATCCTACAAACATGTTGAAATATCTACTACCTTAAAAAATTCAAAATAAACCCTTTTCTCACCCCTGTTCTCTCCAAAGTCACGGTCTCTCACTCTTCCCTCCTTCTTATCCAGGTTTCTGGAAAAACTCAATTCTTTCTTTCTGTATAGTTTTTTTCCCATTATTTCTTAAACAACTGCATTCCAGCTTCTGCTTCAAGGACTTAATTGAAATGGCTTTTTCATAGGTTATAACATCTTCTAATCAGTAAGTTCATTGGCTTGCACTTTTCTTATCTGAACTTACTGCATTTTAGGCTATTGAATAAATACTTCTGAAACCATATCTTCCCTTACATTTGGTGACATCACTCTCTCTTAGCTTTCTTCCTGTGTTTCATTCCTATGTCTTCAACAATCAGGTCCTCTTTTGACTCATTTTCCCTTGTTCAATCATCTAAATAAGAATTTTTAATACCTTTTACCATTTTTCTCCTTGTCCTGTTCACTATCCATGGCCAATTTAATTAATTCTTCTGGTTTTAAACTATCTCCCTTTTATTTGAACCATGTTTAAAGTTTTGGCAATAATTTTAAGTGCTTACAAGCTCCAGGTTTGACTTTCTTTTATAATCCTGTGCTAAAACCAATTCTAACTCAATGTATACAGAATTCAAATTGCTATATTTCCTCCAAGGTTGCTTCTTTGATATTCTTCACCCAAAGGAAAATCTAGATATGTTAATTTCTGTCTTGAAAATTCCCACCACCTTAAAATTTGTACATGGTCTGGGTAAAGACTATTCTCCTGGGTGCTCAGCTAGATTGTTTCCCAGTGTCACTTTCAGGTAGATGGAGCCTTCTACTTTAGTTCAGGAGAATGGAATATGGGTAAAGAGAAGTGTCCAGCAGCTAAAACTGACCCCTAGAAGCCTCTGCACTATCTTCTACTACCTCTTTTTTTCTTCCCTTTGCTGAGTAGATACTGATGTTCAGGGACTTGAAGATGGCAAAGTCTGCTTCAGTCTGAGCCCCAAAATAATTGTGTAGAGTAGAAGATTCTAAACAAGAACACTCAGTTACATGAATGTTACAAGTACAATGAATAGACTTGTATATTAATTTTCCAGGGATTATCTACAATGACCTTTGACAATCACCCAAACTTTGTCAAAACATATGTAAGCTACTGTAATTTACATTTCCAATGTGATGTCTGTTTCTCTACCTTATGTAATCAATACTTAATTCAAACCATACTTGTATCCTTTCCTAGTAATATCATGTTATTTTATACCTTTTACCTCCACATGTGGCATACTACTGCTACATAGAAGTCTTTTTCAGTTCCTTGTCTTATTGCATTTGCTTATCTATTTTTTCCATACATAACTCAAATATATGCTTATCTGTGAAACTATTCTGAATTATCTAGATAAATTTCTCCCTTGTTTATGTCCTCATAACTCTTTATTATATAATTTTATCACATGAATCAAAACTTTTTAGCTTTTAGTATCCTCATGAAATTCTGAATGCTTTTTAAGAAAGAACATTATTTTTGATTTTGAGTATATCATATGCTCAGGTATGTTTAGGTACTCAAATAATTGAAAGAATAACCAAAGAGTCATATTTAAAAAATTTAAATTCCAGAAATCCAATAATTTATATTTGCTTTGCAATATTTCCTTTTTTTCCCATTTATTTTATTGCATTTTAGGTTTTGGGGTACATGTGAAGAACATGCAAAATTGTTGCATAGGAACACACGTGGCAGTGTGATTTGCTGCCTTCCTCCCCATCACCTACATCTGGCATTTCTCCCCTGCTTTGCAATATTTCTACTATAAAGAGTTTGTGTTCGCTTTGCAATATTTCTACTAGAAAGAGCTCTATACATTTTGGATTTACAAAATAAACATAAGATTAACATGTCATAGGGTTACTTTGAGATCATATAAAACAACATAAATAATTATTAAATGTTATTTTTAAATTTTCTAAGAGACCAAGTTTATTCTTGAGATTAAGAAAACGCAGGATATAGATGTGATATAATGTGACTGTAATGCATCATATTCAAAAGGTGGTGTAAAAAAATAAGACCATAACTGTACATTTACAGAAAGGGACTGGTTGTGCCACATTTGTGGAAAATAGAGATCAATATCTAAAAGGCTCAGGAGAATTTACAAAAAGAAATAAGAAAAGCTGTGAGGTGATGATTCATGAGGTGATGAAATAGCTTAGCATCTGCCAAAAATTATTCAGGAAAGAGTCCTGGGCCTAAAGGAGAATAGAGTAAAAAAAAGTCTTGGGAATGAAATAGAAAAAAAACTCAAGGCAAATTTCAAGAGGCAGTGAAGAGAAAAATATAGTTACTAGTCTTGAACAAGGAGTGCAATGTGAAAATTCTTCTGGAGCAGGAACAGGAGGAAAGATGCGTTTTACAAAATTCAACCTTGACTGTAGTTCACAGAGAAAATAAAATGGAGGTGGAATAGCAAACCTTACAGAAAATGCCAAAGAGAATTTAAAGAGTGGGCTCATGCTTTAAGAACTTGAGTCTGGGATTAAATAGGCCTGCGGGAGCTGATAAGTAAAAAAGGAACAAAAAAACCTCCAAAATTAGAAGAAAAGGAAGGTAGAAAGGAAGCTAAAATCATACAAATATTTGGAGTGAACCATTCTCTCACAAACTACCATATAGAAGATAGTACAGTAGTTTGTGAGAGAATGGAAGGATATAGAAGTTTACAGTTGTAACTTACAGAGCTCTGAATACATACATAAAAATCAGTGGGGGTATGTTTTGTTTTCTACAATGAGACTAACTTGATGATGCTTGCAACAGTCAGTGAGAGAAGAAAGAGCAATATAGGTAAATGTATTTCTTAAAACAAAATATAGATGTTTAAGAGATGTGGGTCCTAAGTAGGAAGATGTAAATTAGGTAATATGAAAACCAGAATTATAAATGTATATAAAATAACCATCTTTAAAGATAAAGCATCTTTGGTGTTGAACAATAAGAATACATGATTACAGGGAGGGAAACCTTATACATTGAGGCCTGTTGTGGGGTGGGGCCTAGGGGAGAAATAACAGGGAGTTGGGGGATAGAGGAGGGATGGTATTAGGAGAAATACCTAATGTAGATGTCAGGGTGATGGATGTAACAAACCACCATGGCACGTGTATACCTAAGTAACAAACCTGCACATTCTGCACACGTATCCCAGAACTTAAAGTATAATTAAAAAATAAAGCATCTTCCCTGGATTTGGTTGAAGAACAGTGTGAGAGGAATATTAACTAAGTCTCTGTGGTAGGAAATGTGTACTTGGAGGATAACTGGCCAAAATTAAAGAAAATGGGTTTCAAACAAAAGAACTGTACCAGACAAATTGGCTTCTTTCATATTAATTAAGTTAAAAATATTTCTTTCTATAGCAAAAAGCAGAATTAATTCTTCCAAAGCTGATGCTTGGTTGAACTGCAAGGGGGATAGGCTAATTGCTGTTGGAAGAGACAAAGCTTGTTAAAATAGTAAAGCAATGATGGAGGGGATGAAAATGAAAGCAATATTTGCTTTTTAAAATGGCAAGAGAAGTTGGGTCATGTTACAAACTGATAATAAGAATTATCTCAGGGAAAGCGCAATGCCTAAGGCTTGAATAAAGCTAAATGTGATCATTAGAGAAAAAATACCTATTTTTAGAGCCTGTATTAGGGAGGTGGCATAGAGCAACAATCTGTAAAAGTTTTGCTAAATCTAAAGGCTGAACCTGCTAGAAGTCCCAGTAGAGCATAAGCTCCATGGTAACAGTATCTTGGACTTCACTGGTATCACTCAATGCTATATCCCTGGAGTCTAGAACAGTGCCTACCACATAGCAATTACTCAATACATACACCTGGGACTGAACAGTATAACTTAGGTATTTAACTTAAATTTAAAGGTGGGTAGGTGGCACACTCAGTGGATGAGTTTCTCTGCAGTTCACAATTTGATCTTGGACAACCATCTGATAATTTCTAAACTATCTCATACAAGCCACCTCAGCACTAATTTAAGTACACATTGGTACTTGAGAGTAGTAATATGGTGAAGAGGACAAAAGTCCTATTTTCCAGAACCTCAGAATATACACAGAGGGGAAATAGAGAAGTCAACAGTGTTAGTGATGCATTAGAAGAATCTACATAGCTAAATGGAAATCGACAATAGAATGGCCTACACTTTATTGCTTGTGGTGCAGGTAGAATTTTAAAAAGACTCACAGAGGAATTGAGAACTCAGATGATAAAAATTACTGCTTTATTTCTAGGTAGTATTTAATGGTCATGGGATTGATAGAAAGAGAAACATACAACAGACAAACATGAGATCATGCTGCAACTTTAAAAGAATTAACTTCCATTAGACCAATTTATTTTAGCTGTAAATTAGAAAAAATATATATTGCCTACTTCAAAGAATTTGGGGAAGGATTACATAAAAAGAATTGTGTACACACACACACACACACACACGGCTTATCAATATGGAACAAATATTTCCTCCCATCCTTGCTAAGCACCCACTATATGCAAGAAATTCTGCTTAAAACAGGAACACAATATTAAGGAAAACAGATATGTTTTCTTCCCTGCTTGAACTTACGTAATAGTGCAAAAATGATTATGTTCATAGATATCAACAATGATACAGCCGATGCAGGAAGAAAATAGCGAACCGAGAAGATGCAAGCTAGAGACTGACTTCTTCTGAAGGATCAGAGAGGTCTTTCTTGAGAAAGTAGAACTGAAGCCAAGACCTGATGGTTTAGAAGGCATCACCTCGATGAAGAGGGATGCATGAAAGAACATCCCAGGCAGTGCATAAAGGTCCATAGGGAGAGGAAAACTTGAGATTTGGGAGGAATAATTGAAGGTCAGTGGGGCTGTAACACGGAGAACAAAGAGGAAGTAATGAAATGTAGGCTGAAGAGGCATAGGCCAGACATGGCTGGTATGTTTCCCTGCCATTCCTGATCTGACAGTGGCCAATCTATTTAATGATTTCTGAACTGTCTTGTACAAGTGATCTCATGTTAACTCCATTGAAACATTCTTATTCTTCGGATGCTTTATTCCATTTTGGACCTAGATGCTATTCTTCACTTGCAATGGCTTTCACTACCCTTCTTATACTAACACCACTTTTCCTTCACAACTCAGTTAAGTGCCTCCCCTGATGTTTCAGTCTCATTTAAATGCGTATCTTTCCCCAGAAAGACCCTTGCATATTTTACCTAAAGACTACATCCCATTGCACTGAAATTAGTAAGTCCATTCCCTGTCAGACTCTAAGCTTCTTGAGGAAAGAGAATGCTTCCTGTAACTTGTGTTCTCACAATACCTGGAACAAGGTAGTCTTTCAGTAAAAGGAGGTTGGATAAATTTAAGAATACATGAATGTTTTGCCATCTACTTTATTTTGTGTTGAATAGAGAACATTGTAAATAGGTTCATAGGTGCTTTACAATGAGGAAGACAGCTTCCAATAGCCAATATGACACCAGAATGGTGCCTGTGCTAATTTTGTTCCCTGCTTCCTATGCAGAGGAAATAAAAATCATTTGGGAAAATTTCCATCATTTGAATATGGTGTAAATAACTATAGAAAGTCAAAGAAGTTATTAAAAGATTGTCTTTAAATTTTCATATTGAAGCTAAGGAACCATAATATAAGCAGATTTTTAAAATCCTGTTGAACTCCATGGCACTCCTTTGGAATCCTTACCTAAAGAACTCAAGGGCAGGTCCAGGCAACTCCTTGTTTACTGTAGAACCATTTTGGTCATTGGTCATTTAGAACCAGGTGATTCGTGGTTATGATAATGGCTTATTGACAGATACAGGCCAGTTCTGTTGCATTGCCACCCACCTTCACACCCACACAGAACACTTCACACAAATATTGTCTCACTTACAATTAAAGTATGCTGATTCTTTTTCTCCACTCCCTTAAGAAAGGATCCTTTGGAAATCATAATTACTTCTGCACTTCACCTGGAAATAACATGCTGAGTTTATAACCTGGGACCACAAGAAAAATAAAAAAAAATAAAATAAGAAAGTGTACCTATCATTTGTTAATTATGATGTGAAGAAATTCTTGTGAAAAATCAAGGCCTGTTTGGAAACAGTATCCAATATAACAGGATTAATTGGGAACAATTTAAGTATATAATAATAGGGGAAGATACATAAACAAGATGCACAGATTGATGATCCTATTCACTGACAGCGATGGCTATAAGGAATTCCTATGTCATATTAAATGAAACAGATACACACACAAACACACACACACACACACATACACATTGGTTCACTCATTTAATAAATCTATATTATATTCTGCGTGCCTTCTCTATGCTTATGATAGCTGATAGGAATCAGGAGTAAGACAGACAAACATGACCCCAGCAGCATGGTGCTCTTGGACTAGCAGCATCAGCATCACCTGAGACCTTGTCAGATGTGCAAAACTTTGGACCCCATCCAAGCCCTGCTATATCAGAAATTTTGGAGATGGGGCTGAGTAACCTATGTTTTTGCCAGTCTTCCCATGATTTTAAACAAGCTCAACTTTGAGAATCACAGTGGTCTATCAGAGAAGACAAATATTAAACAAAGTTGTATATTATAATTACATAAAGTGTAGTAACAGACGGATGAGAAATTGTAAGACAGAGTATGAGGATAGGATGTAAAGTCTTTGCCTCTTTGAGGATTCAGAGAAAGTGCCCCTGAAAATCAGCTGGAATAAAGGTGGGTCATTAAATAGAATAGTGAATAACAATATATATGTAATAAAGCAAGGATAATAAAGTGTTAATGGTAGGATCTAGGTAGCAAGTATACATGTTAGAAAATCTTAATGTACAATCTTTCATCTTTTGGAAATTGACATAATATGTCAAGGAAATTAGAGTGAGCTTTGAGGAAGATTAGAAGTGGCAGAATGGTGAGGGAATAATAATGAGAAAGAGTGAAGGCATTCCTTGTTTTTTTTTGTTTTTTTTTTTTTTGTTTTTTTTGACAATTCTGTTGTGCAGGCTAGAGTGTAGTGACACAATCAGAGCTCACTGTAGCCTTGACCTCCCAGGCTCAAGCAGTCCTCCCACTTGAGCCTCCTGAGTAGCCTGCATTACAGATGTGTGCCACCACACCTGGCTGATTATTTATTTATTTATTTATTTATTTATTTTTGTGGAGATGGGATCAGGGTCTTACTTTGTTACCCACGCTGGTCTTGAACTCCTGGGTGTGAGCATACTCCCATCTCAGCCTTGCAAAGTGCTGGGATTACAGGCTTGAACCACTGCATTCTTGATATAGGGAAGAACATGTTCCAAGCTACTGAAATTCTCATTCATCTTTCATTCAAGTTTTTTTTTTTATTTATACAGATTTAGTGGGTACTAGTGTACTTTTTTCCATGAATATATTGAGCAGTGGTGAAGTCTGGACATTTATTGTAGCCATCACCTGAATACTGTGCATTGTACCCATTGAGTAATTTCTCATCACTCAACCCCTTCCCACCCTCCCACCCTTCGAAGGCTCCAATGTCTATAATTCCTCTGTATGACCACCATGTGTACACATTATTTAGCTCCCACTTATAATTGAGAACATGCAATATTTTACTTTGTTTCTAAATCATTTCACATAAAATAGTGGTCTCCAGTTCCATCCATGTTGTTACAAAACAACTGATTACATTTTTTATGGCTGAGTAGTATTTGTGTGTGTGTGTGTGTGTGTGTGTGTGTGTGTGTGTGTGTGTGTACATCACATATTCTTTATCCAGTAGTTGGTTGGTGAACACTTAGGTTGGTTCCGTGACTTTCTTGTTATGAATAGTGCTGCAATAATCATAGGAATGCAGATGTTTCAGTTTTTTGGGGTTTTTTGTTTGTTTGTTTGTTTGTTTGTTTGGAGACAGTGTTTCACTCTGTTACCCAGGCTGGAGTGCAATGGCATGATCTCGGCTCACTGAAATCTCTGCCTCCCAAGTTCAAGCAATTCTCCTGCCTCAGGCCCCTGAGGAGCTGGGATTACAGGCTTGCACCACCACACCCAGCTAATTTTGTATTTTAATAGAGATAAGGTTTCACCATGTTAGCCAAGCTGGCCTTGAACTCCTGGCCTCGAACTCCCAACCTCAGGTGATCCACCCACCTTGGCCTTCCAAAGTGCTAGGATTACAGGCGTGAGCCACTGAACTGGGCCACAGGAGTCTTTTTTTAAATAGTGATTTATTTTCCTTCAGATAGATATCCAGTAGCAGGATTGTTGGATCTGAAGAAGATAGAGACACAACAAACCCTTCAAAAAAATCAATAAATCCAGGAGGTGGTTTTTTGAAAAGATCAACAAAATAGATAGACCATTAGCCAGACTAATAGAGAGAAGAATCCAATACATGCAATAAAAAATGATAAGGGGGATATCACCACGGATTCCACAGAAATAAAAACTACCACCGGAGATTACTACAAACACTTCTATGCACATAAACCAGTAAATCTAGAAGAAATGGATAAATTCCTGGACACTTACAACCTCCGAAGACTAAACCGGGAAGAAGTTGAATCCCTGAATAGACCAATAACAAGGTCTGAAGTTAAGGCAACAATTAATAGCCTACCAACCAAAAGAAGTCCAGGACCAGAGGGGTTCACAGCTGAATTCTACCAGAGGTACAAACAGGAGCTGGTACCATTCCTTCTGAAACTAGTCTAAACCATACAAAAAGAGGGAATCCTCCCCAACTCATTTTATGAGACCAACATCATCCTGATACCAAAACCTGGCAAAGACACAACTAAAAAAGAAAATTTGAGACCAATACCCATGATCAACATTGATTCAAAAATCATCAACAATATATTGGCAAACTGAATCCAACAGCACCTCAAAAAGCTTATCCATCACCATCAAATCGGCTTCATCCTTGGGATGCAAGGCTGGTTTAACATACGCAAATCTATAAATGTAAACCAACACATAAACAGAACCAAAGACAAAAACCTTATGATTATCTCAATAGATGCAATAAGGCCTTCAACAAAATTCAACAGACCTTTATGCTAAAAACTCTCAATAAAGTAGACACGATGGAATGTATCTCAAAATAATAAAAGCTAGTTTTGACAAACCCACAGCCAATATTCTGAATGGGCAAAAACTGGAAGTGTTCCCTTTGAAAACTGGCACAAGACAAGGGTGTACTCTCTCACTGCTCCTATTGAACATAGTATTAGAAGTTCTGGCCAGAGCAATCAGGCAAGAAAAAGAAATAAAAGGTATTCAATTAGGAAAAGAGGAAGTCAAATTGTCTCTATTTGCAGACAACATGATTGTATATTTAGAAGACCACATTGTCTCAGCCCAAAATCTCATTAAACTGATAAGCAGCTTCAGCAAAGTCTCAGGATACAAAACCAGTGTGCAAAAATCACAAGCATTCCCACACACCAGTAACGGACAAACAGAGAGCCAAATCATGAGTGAACTCCCATTCACAATTGATACATAGAAAATAGATGCCTAGGAATACAACTAACAAGGGATGTAAAGGACCTCTTCAAGCAGAACTGCAAACCACTGCTCAAAGGAATAAGAGAAGACACAAACAGATGGAAAAAATATTACATGCATGGTTAGGAAGAATCAATATTGTGAAGATGGCCCTACTGCCCAAAGTAATTTATGGAGTCAGTGCTATCCCCATCAAGCTACTATTGACCTTCTTCACAGAGTTAGGAAAAAACACCTTAAACTTCATATAGAACCAAAAAAGAGCTTGCATAGACAAGACAATCCTAAGGAAAAAAAAAAAAAAAAAACAAAGCTGGAGGTATCGCGCTACCTGACTTCAAACTATGCTACAGTATAGTAATCAAAAGGCTCTACAGTAATCAAAGCAGCATGGTACTGGTACCAAAAAGCAGATATAGACCAATGGAACAGAACAGAGGTCTCGGAGGTAACACAACCTATCTACAACCATATGATCTTTGACAAACCTGACAAAAACAAGCAATGGGGAAAGGATTCCCTATTTAATAAATGGTGTTGAGAAAACTGGCTAGCCATATGCAGAAAGCTGAAACTGGACCACTTCCTGACATTTTGCCAAAATAAAAAAAAAGAAAAAGAAAAAACTCCAGATGGATTAAAGATTTAAACATAAGACCTAACACCCTAAAAACCCTAGAACAAAACCTAGGCAATACCATTCAGGACGTAGGCATAGGCAAGGACTTCATGACTAAAACACTAAAAGCAATGGCAACAAAAGCCAAAATAGACAAATGGTATCGAATTAAACTTCAGAGCTTCTGTACAGCAAAAGCAATTATCATTTGAGTGAACTGACAACCAACAGAATGGGAAAATTTTTTGCAATCTACCCATCTGACAAAGGGCTAATATCCAGATATTATGAAGAACTAAAACAGATTTACAAGAAAAAAACAAACCCATCCAAAAGTGGGCAAAGGTTATGAACAGACACTTCAAAAGAAGACATTAATGCAGGCAACAAACATATGAACAAAAACTCATCATCACTGACCATTACAGAAATGCAAATCAAAACCACATTGAGATACTATCTCACACCAGTTAGAATTGCGATCATTAAAAAATCTGGAGACAACATGATGGAGAGGATATGGAGAAATAGGAACACTTTTACACTGTTGGTGGTAGTGTAAATTTGTTTGACAATTGCAGAAGACTGTGGCGATTCCTCAAGGATTTAGAAATAGAAATGCCATTTGACCCAGCAATCTCATTACTGGGTATATGCCCAGAGGAATATAAATTGTTCTATTGTAAAGACACATGCACATGTATGTTCATTTCGGCACTGCTTACAATAACAAAGACTTGGAAGCAACCCAAATACCCTTCAATGATAGACTTAATAAAGAAAATGTTGCACATATATACAATGGAATACTATGCAGCCATAAAAAATGAGTTAATATCCTTTGCAGGGACATGGATGAAGCTGGAAACCATCATTGTCAGCAAATTGACACAAGAACAGAAAACCAAACACTGCATGTTCTCACTCATAAGTGGGTATTGAACAATGAGAACACATGGACACAGGGAGGGGAGCATCACACACTGAGGCCCGTTTCAGGGGCTAGGGGAGGGATAGCAGGGGTTGGGAGATTGGGTAGGGATAACATTAAGAGAAATACCTAATGTAGATGACAGGGGAATGGAGGCAAAAAACCACCATGGCATGTGTATATCTATGTAATAATTCTACAGGATCTGCACATGTACACCAGAACTTAAAGTATAATAAATAAATAATTAAAAAAAAAACAATCAAATGGTAATTCTTTGAGAAATTTGGTTCTTTGAGAAATTTCAATACTGTATTCCATAGAAGTTGTACTAATTTACATTCCTTTTAATAATATATAAGCTTCCCCTTTTCTCTGCATCCTAGCCAACATCTATTATTTTTTGACTTTTTAACAATAGCCATTTTGACTGGTGTAAGATGTTATCTCCTTGTGATTTTAATTTACATTTCTCTGAATATCATGAGTCTTATGAGTAACCAAAAGGAAGATGTTGGTGCGGGGCCTTAGTGACCAAAGAGGAGACAGGCGTAAGAAGGCCAAAACCAGAGGAAAAGTTAAGCAATGTAGAATTGGGTTTTTAAAGGCCATATAAAAGGTTTGTTTGTATAATGTATTAGTAGTTCCTTTATTTTTATTGCTAAATAATATGGAGACACATAAATATGCCAGCTTGCTGTTTTGTTTATCCTGAGGGGCCACTCTGTGTCTATAATAGCTGATGGGAATCAGCAGTAGATAAGACAGAAGTGATCCCTGCAGCTTGGTGCTTACAGTCTACATCAGTGGTTCTCTACCATGGTCCATGCACCAACAGCATCATTATCACCTGGAAAATTATCAGAAATGCTCAATTTTAGAAGCCCATTTTGAGTGAAGGCATTGTTGAGGCAGGAAACAACATATTCCTGTTGATGTCTGTTACTGTTGGACATCTGGATTGCTTGCAGTCTTTGACGATTGTGAATCTTTGACGATTGTGAATAAAGATGCTGTGAATATATGTGCACAAGTCTTTAGTGGACACATGATTTTATCCTCCTTTGAATGGAATTGCTGAGTCACACAATAAATGTTTTAAAAACAGCTAAGCAGTTTAGCAGTTTTCTGAGGCAGTTGTGCCATTTTACAGTTACACCAACAATGTAGCTAGTGGGTATATAGTGGAATCTTATTGGTTTCAATTTACATTTTCCTCATGACTACTGGTGTTGAGCACTTTTTCAGGTGCCCATTAGCCATTGGAACATCTTTCTTCATGAAGTGTTCCTTCAAATCTTGCTATGTTTAATTGAGTTGTTTTTTGTGAAAGACTTATAATACTTCTTTACATATCATTGCTTCAAGTCCTTAGTCAAATATATAGGTTGTGAATATTTTCATCCAGTTGTTGCCTTATCTATGTGTTTTCTTGATGTGCAGAGGATTTTAATTTTGAAGTTCAGTGTATCAATATTTTCTTTTTATGTTCTGTCTTTTCTGTATCTTTTCCAAAAGAATAACTGCCCTTTTCTTTCAAGGTTGTAAAGATGTTTTTGATGTGTTATTTGAAAAGTTTTATATATTAAGCTTTCATGAGTATATATGCATTACACCTAAAATAAATTTTATTATATGGCATAAAGTGGGTTTTCAGTTTCATTTTATCTTTGCAGATATCCATCTGTTCTTTTGTATCCAGTTACTCCATGTCCATCTCAACCATTTATTAAGAACTCTTTGCATTACTCATTGAATTGCTATGGCACCTTTCTATTTTTACATATATGTGTGAGTTCATTTTTATACTTTCCATTCTATTCTTTTGATTTAAATTTGTACAGTTTTGACAGTCCAAATGGCCTTGATTACATTACCGTTACAATGAATCTTGAAATCAGATAGTATAAAGCTACAATTTTTTTTTTTCTTTTCAAGTTTTTTGTTGGTGGTGATGGAAGAGAGGTCTATTTTAGGGTCTTGCATTACCATATAAACTTTAGAAAACAAATCTTTAATACTTTTTTATTACACTTTAAGTTCTGGGTTACATGTGCAGAATGTGCAGATTTGTTACATAGGTATACGTGTGTCATGGTGGTTAGCTGCACCCACCACCCCATTATTTACATTAGGTATTTTTCTTAATGCTGTCCCTCCATTTGCTCCACAGCCCCCAATAGGCCCCAGTGTGTGATGTTCCCCTCCCTGTGCCCATATGTTCTCATTGTTCAACTCCCATTTATGAGTGAGAACATGTGGTCTTTGGTTTTCTGTTCCTGTGTTAGTTTTCTGAGAATGATGAATTCCAGATTCATCCATGTCCCTGCAAAGGACATGAACTCATCCTTTTTATGGCTGCATAGTATTCCATGGTGTATATGTGCCATATTTTCTTTATCAAGTCTATCTTCGATGGGCATTTGAGTGGATTCAAAGTCTTCACTATTATAAACAGTGCCGCAATAAATATACATGTACATGTGTCTTTATAATAGATTGATTTATAATCCTTTGGGTATATATCCAGTAATGAGATTGCTGGGTCAAATGGTATTTCTATTTTTTGAGGAATCACCACACTGTCTTCCACAATGGTTGAACTAATTTACGCTTCCACCAACAGTGGAACAGTGTTCCCATTTTTCCACATCCTCTCCAACATCTGTTGTCACCAGATTTTTTAATGATCGCCATACTAGCTGGCGTGAGACAGTATCTCAATGTAGTTTTGATTTGCATTTCTCTAATAACCAGTGATGATGAGCATTTTTTCATATGTTTGTTGGCTGCATAAATGTCTTCTTTTGAAAAGTGTCTGTTCATATCTTTCACCCACTTATTGATGACATTGTTTGTTTTTTTCTTGTATATTTATTTTAGTTCTCTGTAGATTCTGGATATTAGCCCTTTGTCAGATGGGTAGATTCGAAAAATTTTTTCCCATTCTGTTGGATGCTGGTTCACTCTGATGATAGTTTCTTTTGCTGTGCAGAAGCTCTTAAGTTTAATTAGATCCCATTTGTCTATTTTGACTTTTGTTGCCATTGCTTTTGGTGTTTTAGTCATGAAGTCCTTACTTATGCAAATGTCCTGAATGGTATTGCCTAGATTTTCTTCTACGGTTTTTAGGGTGTTATTAGGTCTTATGTTTAAATCTTTAATCTATCTGGAGTTAATTTTTGTATAAGGTATAAGGAAGTGGTCCAGTTTCAGCTTTCTAGATATGGCTAGCCTGTTTTCCCAACACCATTTATTAAATAGGGAATCCTTTCCCACTGCTTAAGAAAATAAGAAAGGACACAAACAGATGGAAAAACATTCCATGCTTATGGTTAGGAAGAATCAATATTGTGAAAATGGCCGTGCTACTAGGATTCAATGCTATCCCTATACAACTACCAGTGACCTTCTTCACAGAACTGGAAAAAATCACCTTAAACTTCATATGGAACCAAAAAAGAGCCCGCATAGCCAACACAATCCTAAGCAAAATGAACAAAGCTGGAGGCATCACGCTGTCTGACTTCAAACTAAACTGCAAGGCTATAGTAATCAAAACAGCATGGTACTGGTACCAAAACAGAGATACAGACCAATGGAACATAACAGAGGCCTCGGAAGTAACACCACACATCTACAACCATATGATCCTTGTTTTCTGACTTTTTAATTATCCTCATTCTAACTGTTGTGAGATGTTATCTTATTGTGATTTTGATTTGCATTTCTCTAATGACCAGTTGATGAGTGTTTTTTCATGTTTCTGGGCCACATAAATGTCTTCTTTTGAGAAGTATCTGTTTATATCCTTCACCCACTTTTTGATGAGGTTATTTGTTTTCTTCTTGTAAATATGTTTAAGTTCCTTGTAGATTCTGGATATTAGCCCTTTGTCATATGGATAGATTGCAAACATTTTCTTCCATTTTATAGGTTGCTTGTTCACTCTGATGATAGCTTCTTTTGCTGTACAGAAGCTCTTTATTTAATTAGATCCCATTTGTCAATTTTGGCTTTTGTTACAAATGCTTTTGGTATTTTAGTCATGAAGTCTTTGCCCATGCCTATGTCCTGAATGGTATTGCCTATGTTTTCTTCTAGGTTTTTTTTATTATTATTATTTATAATTTTAGGTCTTACATTTAAATATTTAATCCATCTTGAGTTAATTTTTGTATAAGGTGTAAGGAAGGAGTCTAGTTTCAGTGTTCTGCATGTAGCTAGCCAGTCTTCCCAGCATCATTTATTAAATAGGGAATCCTTTCTCTATTTCTGTTTTGTCAGGCTTGTCAAAGATCAGATGATTTTAGATGTCTGGTATTATATCTGAGGCCTCTGTTCTGTTCCATTGGTCTATATATGTGTTTTGGTACTGGTACCATGCTCTTTTATATACTGTAGTCTTGTAATATTGTTTGAAGTCAGGTAGCATAACATCAGAGCAGAACTGAAGAGATAGAGACATGAAAAACTCTTCAAAAAAATCAATGAATCTAGGAACTGTTTTTTTTTTCTTTCTTTGAGATTAACAAAATAGATAGACCTATAGCCAGACTAATAAAGAAGAAAATAGAGAAGAATTAAATAGAAACAATAAAAATGATAACAAGGGGTCACCACTGATCCCAAAGAAATACACACTACCATCAGAGAATACTATAAGCATCTCTGTGCAAATAATCTAGAAAATCTGTAAGAAATGGATAAATTCTAGGACACATGTATGCTCCCATGACTAAACCACAAAGAAGTCAAATCCCTGAATAGACCAATAACAAGCTCTGAAATTGAGGCAGTAATTAATAGCCTGCCAACCAGAAAAAGACCAGGACCAGAGGGATTCACAGCCGAATTCTACCAGAGGTACAAAGAGGAGCTGGTACCATTCCTTCTGAAACTATTCCAAACAGTAGAAAATAAGGGACTCCTCCCTAACTTATTTTAGAAGGCCAGCATCATCCTGATACCAAAACCTGGCAGAGACACAACAACAACACATATATATATATATGTGGAAAATTTTAGGCCAGTATCCCTGAGGAACATTTATGTGAAAATCCTCAATTAAATTCTGGGAAACCAAATCCAACAGCACATCAAAAAGCTTATCCACCACAATCAAGCCAGGTTCATCCCTGGGATGCGAGCCTGGCTCAACATACACAAATCAATAAACCTAATCCATCACATAACAGAATAAATGACAAAAACCACATGAATGTCTCAATAGGTGCAGAAAAGGCTTTTGATAAAATTCAACACCCCTTCATTCTAAAAACTCTCAATAAACTAGGTATTGATGGAATGTATCCCAAAATAATAAGAGCCATGTATGACAAACCTACAGCCAACATAATACTGAATAGGCAAAAGCTGGAAGCATTCCCTTTGAAAACTGGCACAAGACAAGGATACCCTCTCCCACCACTCCTATTGAACATAATATTGAAAGTTCTGGCCAGGGCAATCAGGCAAAAGAAAGAAATAAAGCTTAATCAAATAGGAAGAAAGGAAGTCAATTTGTCTCTATTTGCAGATGACATGATTGTCTATTTAGAAAACCTCATCATCTCAGCCCAAAATCTCCTTAAGCTAATAAGCAACTTCAAACAAAGTCTCATGATGCAAAATCAATGTGCAAAAATCACAAGCACTCCTATACACCAATAACAGACAAACAGAGAGCCAAATCATGAGTGAACTACTATTCACAATTGTTGCAAAGAGAAAAAAATGCCTAGGAATACAACTTAGAAGGGATGTAAAGGACCTCTTCAAGGAGAACTGCAAACTACTGCTCAAGAAAATAAGAGAGGACACAAACAAATGGAAAAACATTCCATGCTCATTAATAGGAAGAATCAATATCATGAAAATGATCATGCTGCCCAAAGTAATTTATAGATTCATGCTGTCCCCATCAAGCTACCATTGACTTTCTTCACAGAATTTTTTTTAAATCCTTTAAATTTCATATGGAACCAAAAGAGAACCTGTATAGCCAAGACAATACTAAGCAAAAAGAATAAATCTTTAATATTATCTTTATGAAAAATGTTAAAGATTTAATTCAGTTTTTAAAATAGATATAAGTTATTCAGATTTTTTAATTTTTCTTCTAATGTTTTAGCAAAGTTGTACTACTTAGGATTTTTTTTATTTTCATTTCATCTAAGTTGCTAAACTTACTGACACAAAGTATTTCTTATAATAACCTTTCCCCTTATTTTCCTTTAATGTTTGTGGAATCTGTGATGATGTCCTATCTTTCATTCCTGATATTGGTAGTTTATGTTTTTTTCTTAATCTTATTAGGCTTTATCAATCTATTAAACACTTCAAAGGATGTGAAGGAGCTTTGGTTTTTGAAAAAATAAAAAAAAAATTTGATTTTTTCAATTTTCTATATTTGTCCCCATTTACTATTTTTTAAATTTCCACACATATTTTATTAAAGATTTTTTTCTACTTCTTTTGTGTTTAATTTAGCATTTCCTCTACCTTTTTAAGGTGAAATCATAGATCATTGATTTTTTAATTCCAATATAATCATTTAAATGTTATATTTTTCCCAGCTGCTTCCTACAGATTTTGCCATGTTTTCATTTTTATTTCCTTAAAATATTTCATAATTTTCCTTGTTTCATATTTAATCCATGAGTTATCTCCTGATGAGTTGTTTAATTTTGAAATATTCGAGGATTTTTTAGATATTGTCCAGTTATTGATTCTCTAATTTTAACGCAACTTTGATAAGAAAACAATCTCTATTTGGTTTTATTCTTTAAAAAAATTAGGATTTCTTTTATAGACCAGCATATATTATAATCTTAGCAAATATTTGAGGTGCACTTGAGCAAGAAAGTTAAGTTCTCCCTCATTTTCTCACTGATCAGTTAAGGCTCTGTCACATATCACGATCATTTTGAGACCCAGTTTGGTAAGGCAGCCTCTTTCTGATGCATTGTTCTTGTCACATGAGAGGAAAAGCAAAGTAGAAGAAAGCATCCACTGGCTATTACAAATTCTAACTAGATATGACATATAGTTCTTTCATCCACATTTCTCCAGCAAAAAAAGTAAAATGACTATTTATGATGTCAATCAGAAATGGATGCATAATCCAGTAAAAATGAGGAGCAAATAATTTGAATGCATACATAGTCTTATGACAAGGACATATTAGACTTATATGACATGTTGATAGTACCTCCAAGAGTCTCTCTAATCAATCATTTATCTGCACCCCCATTGCCCACACTGTTGACCAAATTACTTATGGTCCATCTGGGTTGCTCCAAAAAAGCTCTTAATAGATCTGTCTGCATCCACTTTGGCTCCTTGACAGCAGTTATTCAACAAAAATCTGACCATGTCACATACACTATCTTCCCACTATCTTTATTATTATCCACCAGCCCTTGCATTTAAAATCCCTTAATGGCTTTTCCTTGCACTCAGGTTAAAATGCAACTTCTTTATGTGGTCTATAAGTCTTGCATAACTTGGGCTCTTCAGGCCGCTTCAGGCTCACCTCTAACCATTCTGATCTTCACTCACCAGCTCACAGTTCTCTTGGTTTCTTGAATGCAATCTATTTGCAACTTCATGAACTTTGAAAGGCTATTCATGCTGCCTGGAATGTCTTTTTCTATACTCTTCTTCTAACTCACTTTAACACCCATGTTAGGGCTTCCCCTACCCCTGCCTATTCCTACTCATAGTATCTTTTTTATTTGATTCATAACAGCTATTATAGTTTCTAGTTATAGATTTATTTGCATAATTATTTTTCTCCTTTGTGGACCACAGAATCGAGTTAGTCCTATCAGTCAGTTCAGGTGTACAATTATCCATAGATAATTGTCCATGTCAGATAATTTTTATGTTTTACTTTTATCTTCCATTATTTTTAGCACTAATTTCTCCTCTTCACATTAGTTCCTAATTCTAATCAGTTTATAGGTTGTCTCTCCATTTTTCATTATGCATGTCAACTTTACACATACATACAATGTTTTGTGTGTATTCTGATTCTTGCTTTCCTTATGCACTATAAAATGTCTAACATTTATCTATGTTGCTGTGTGAATATCAAGTTCATTATTTCTGGGTAATATGCTGGGGTTATTATCACAACTTTACATATGAAAAAAAAAAAAAAAAAAACTTGGGAGGTGGAGGTTGAAGTGAGCTGAGATTGTGCCAGTTCACCCCAGCCTGGTGACGGAGTGAGACTCTGTCTCAAAACAAAACAAAAAAAAAAAAAAAAACAAAGCTCCATGAAGCTGAGTAGTGTCTTGAGTTTTGTATTAGTCCATTTTCACACTGCTATAAAGAAATGCCTGAGACTAGGTAATTTACAAAGGAAAGAGCTTTAATTGACTCACAGTGGCTGGGGAGACCACAGGAAACTTACAGTCGTGGCAGAAAAAGAAGGCACCTTCTTCACAAGGCAGTAGAGACAGTGAGTGTGACTGAATATGGAGGAACTGTCAAACACTTATTAGGTCTCCTGAGAACTCACTCCATTAAAGGAGAACAGCATGGGAGAAACTGGCCCCATGATTCATTCCCCTCCCTCCCTATACATGTGGGGATTACAATTTGAGATGAGATTTGAATGGGGATGCAAAGCCAAACCATATCAAGTTTTATATATCCATAATCACAATCCAGGTTACTGCATTCTCATGGCAGTACTCATCACCATCCTTTCTATCAAGTCATCTTTGTTGTTACTGTATCTTTCTTAGAAATGTAGAAATTTGATATCAGAAAAGACAGATGATTTCCCCAAATGGTAGCCTTAGACTTAAAACCTATTTCTCTCTCACTATTGTACAGCACTGCCTCATTTCTTGAATGGGTCAGTTATCTCTAAACACACTGGTTAAATTCAAGTCTAATCTCCTGCCCTGATTTTATAATCCAGAGTTCTTTTTCTCTTCCTAAAACCAACTGCAGAAACTTGCTGAAAACCCCAAGCTCTGTGCCAGCTTTTAGCTTTGTGCAAAGCTTTCCTGTTTGCCCAGCCTCAAACCAGCTATTTGGAATTGGCAAAGCTGTTTATTTTCAAGCCTCCATTGTCAATAGATCAAGTAGAAACATTGATAACTCAATGAAGCTCTGGGCATCCTGCCCATCAGAAGCAACAACATGATACATTTCTATGTACAGGAAGATTTATCTCTGGAAACTAAGCAAACAGGAATTCCTGATTTTGATTCAGAATGAATATTAGTGTTGTCCACTTCTGTTCTTGCCAGGAAAGTGAGGAGGCTGTGCAAACATCTATCTTGGCTAAAATAGCCTTTTGGACCTTGTAGAATTCCAATAGGCTTGGGGCTTAATAGGCATGAACAAACAGCTTACAGGGACTGGAGCTGAGATTCTCAAATGATAGGTGAAGGAGACTACAACTTTCTCTCTCACAACAATTATTTTTTGAGTGTCTGCTATGTGACCCAGGATGGAATAGTCCCTGTACTCAATATCGTCACAGCCCAGTGAGAAATAAGTAAAGCAAGTGAAGGAAGTAAAGCAATCCTACCCATGCTGTGCATTCCCCTCCAATGATTGAGATCTAAGTCCTATCTGACAAGGTAAACCTCAGAGTGGTGTAGAGAAGGCAGCTTCTGTTCCTGATGGCTATTTATATTTTGAGCACCTCGACAAACCTAGTGGAGACAGATCATAAAGCTGCAGCAGGCATAAGACTGAGATTTATTGGTGATGCTGTCTGCGTTAGGCATCCTGGAAATTAACTCCCAAGAGGTGTCAGAAAACATTTAAACTTTCATTTCCTAAATATTCTTCTTTAAGAAGAGGAACTTGGGTTACTCTATTTGTAACTTGAGAGCCACATGAAATGACTCACCAAGGAGAATTATATAAAACTGAGATTTATATATTTTATTGTTATTTTGACATCTGGCTTTCCATTAGATGTTCACTGAGTAGTTTTTTGTTTGTTTGTTTGTTTGTTTGCTTCTATCCTCTTCCTGAACACCCAGTGTCACTTTTTGCTACTCCATTGTTCCTGCTCTCCTTCTTTATTACCTTTTAATCACTTACTAAATATAGTAGGTAAAAAATTGAAACTATGAATATTATACGAGTTTTTTTACTGAATAATTGCCACACGTTCACCCAATTTATTCCTTTTATAATAGAACATTGTGTTTTAGAAGCAAGATATACCTTTCAGACATTGAGATTTATGCTTCTTTGATTATTGCATTTTAATCACTATTCTCAGACATTTTAGAATACATAGCTATCTCTTCTAGGAGAAAACAAAGCTGTATGTCTAAGCCAAGGCCACTACCTATGGTTACACAGATTACTTTAAGAGATGCAGTTCACATTATGGTCTAGTGAAAGGCACCTTGCAGTTGTGCAATGTATAACTTAGGCAGCTATACCTGCCAGTCATGTCTAGACCTACATATTTAGTGAATCTCTGCTATAAAATTAAGGAATTGAACATGATATCTAATGAAGGGATTGAATATTGTGATAACTAAGATTTCCTCCTATTCTAATGTCTCTGATTCTAGGATTTCTACACATTTGAAAGAAACAACTCTTGATTTTGTCTTGTGGACAGCATTGAATCTGAAAGATAGAATTTAGACTAGGATCCCTAAAAAAGAATTGATTAGACCAGTGCCTTGTTAGCACAGACCAAGGCAGAGATTTGGACTAATACCAAGAAAGCTTCCAAAAACGAACTGCCCGTTCCACAGAAGGGAGAGTTGAAAGCAGGAAGGGCGATACGACGAGACAGGCCCCTCCCCACACAAGATCCAGCAACTGGAGTCCCTCTCCCGTGAGTTTCACAGTTAACACATACTCCACCAGGGAACAGCAGGCTCAGCAGAGGGAAAGAGCCCCCCATTGGGAAGGCGGGGCTAACCCCACCAGTACAGAAACCAGGTGAAGAATAAACACCAGCCTAGCTGAGACAGAGGCAGCCCAGCAGCGGCCCCACAGGCAGACAATGGACAGGCTGTTTCAAGAGGCACACTGACACCTGCGTTTTAAAAAAAAAAAAAAAAGCCTACACAGGAGGAATAACCCCAACTTTAACAAAAAGGATGTCCACTCAGAGAAGATGGGAAGAAACCAGGACAAAAAGGACAAAAATATCAAAGTCCAGAACGCCTCTCCTCCCCAGAGAGATCACAACGACTTACCAGCATGGCAGGAAAACAGATCAGGAAACGATTTTGACGAGCTGACAGAAGTAGGCTTCAGAAGATAGGTAATAAACTTCTCTGAGCTAAAGGAACATGTTTTAACCCAATGCAAATAAACTAAGAACCTTGAAAAAAGATTACATGAAATGCTAACTAGAATAACCAGCCTAGAGAAGAACATAAACGATTTGATGGAGCTGAGAAACACAGCATGAGAACTTCGTGAAGCATACACAAGTTTCAATAGCCGAATCGATCAAGCAGAAGAAAGGATATGAGAGATCGAAGATCAGCTCAATGAAATAAAGAGAAGGCAAGGAAAGAGAAAAAAGTGAGAAAAAGTGAACAAAGCCTCCAAGAAATATGGGATTATGTGAAAAGACCTAATCTACGCTTGATCAGTGTACCTGAAGAGGACAGGGAAAATGAATCGAAGCTGGAAAACACTCTTCAAAATATTATCCAGGAGAACTTCCCCAACCTAGCAAAGCAGGCCAATATCCAAATACAGGAAATACAAAGAACACCACAGAGATATCCTCAAGAAGAGCAACCCCAAGGCACATAATTGTCAGATTCACTAGGGTTGAAATGAAGGAAAAAATGCTAAGGGCAGCCAGAGAGAAAGTTCGGGTCACCAACAAAGGAAAGCCCATCAGACTCACAGCGGATCTCTTGACAGAATCTCGGTAAGTCAGAAGAGAGTGGAGGCCAATATTCAACATCCTTAAAGAAAATAACTTTCAACCCAGAATCTCATATCCAGCCAAACTAAGCTTTATAAGTGAAGGAGAAATAAAATCCTTTACAGACAAGCAACTCCTGAGAGATTTCATCGCCACTAGCCCTACAAGATCTCCTGAAGCAAGCACTAAACACAGAAAAAAAAAAAAATCCAGTACCAGCCACTGCAAAAACGAAGCAAATGGTAAAGACCAACGATGCAATAAGGAAGCTGCATTGACCAATGGGCAAAACAAACAACCAGTAACAAAATGGCAGGATCAAATTCACATATAACAATATTAATGTTAAATGTAAATGGCCTAAATGCCCCCATCAAAAGACACAGATTGGCAAACTGGGTAAAAAGTCAAAACCCATCGGTGTGCTGTATTCAGGAGACCCATCTCACAGGCAAGGACACACATAGACTCAAAATGAAGGGATGGAAGATCTACCAAGCAAATAGAGAGCAAAAAAAAGCAAGCGTTGCAATTTTGTTCTCTGATAAAATCGACTTTAAACCAACAAAGATCAGAAGAAACAAAGAAGGACAGGACACTACATAATGGTGAAAGGATCAATACAACAAGAAGAGCTAACTATCCTAAATATATATGCACCTAATACAGGAGCACCCAGATACATAAAGCAAGTTCTTAATGACCTACAAAGAGACTCAGACTCCCGCACAATAATAGTAGGAGACTTTAACACTCCACTGTCAACATTAGACAGATCAATGAGACAGAAAATCAACAAGTATATACAGGACTTGAACGCAGAACTGGAACAAGTGGACCTAATACACATCTACAGAACTCTCCACCTCACAGCCACAGAATATACATTCTTCTCAGCACATCGCACTTACTCTAAAATTGACCACCTAATTGGAAGTAAATCACTCCTCATCAAATGCAAAAAAAATGGAAATCATAACAAACAGTCTCTCAGACCACAGTGCAATCAAATTAGATCTCAGGATTAAGAAACTAACTCAAAACCGCACGATTTCATGAAAACTGAACAACTGGCTCCTGAATCTTGACTGGATAAACAATGAAATGAAGGCAGAAACAAAGACGTTCTTTGAAACCAACAAGAACAAAGACACAACATACCAGAATTTCTGGGACACATTTAAAGCAGTGTCTAGAGGGAAATTTATAGCAATAAATGCCCACATGAGACGAGGAAGGATCTAAAATCGATACCCTATCACCAAAATTGAAAGAGCTAGAGGAGCAATATCAAAAAAACTCAAAAGCTAGCGGAAGACAAGAATTAACTAAGATCAGAGCAGAACTGAAGGAGATAGAGACACAAAAAAAACCTTCAACAAATCAGCAAATCCAGGAGCAGGTTTTTGGAAAAGATCAGCAAAATAGATAGACCACTAGCCAGATTAATAAAAATGAAAAGAGGGAAGAATCAAATAGATGCAATAAAAAATGATAAAGGGGATATTACCACTGATGACACAGAAATACAAGCTACCATCAGAGATTACTTCAAACAACTCTGTGCACAGAAACCAATAAACCTGGAAGAAATGGATAAATTCATTGGCACTCGCATCCTCCCAAAACTAAACCAGGAAGAAGTTGAAACCCTGAATAGACCAATAACAAGGTCTGAAGTTGAGGCAGCAATTAACAGACTACCAACCAAAAAAAGTCCAGGTCTAGACGGGTTCACAGCCGAATTCTACCAGATGTACAAAGAGGAGCTGGTACCAATCATTCTGAAACTATTCCAAACAATACAAAAAGAGGGAGTCCTCCCCAACTCATTTTATGAGACCAATATCATCCTGATACCAAAACCTGGCAGAGACTCAATAAAAAAACAAAACTTCAGGCCAATCTCGATGATGAACATAGATGCAAATATCTTCAATAAAATACTGGCAAGCCAGTTCCAACGGTACATCAAAACGCTTATCCATCATGATCAAATAGGCTTCATCACAGGGATGCAAGGCTGGTTCAACAAACGCAAGTCCATAAACATAATCCACCACATAAATAGAACCAAAGACAAAAACCACATGATTATCTCAATAGACGTAGAGAAAGCCTGACAAAATTCAACAGCCCTTTATGCTAAAACCTCTCAATAAACTAGGTATTGATGGAACCTATCACAAAATAATAAAAGCTATTTACAACAAACCCACTGCCAATATCATACTGAATGGGCGAAAACTGAAAGCATTCTCTTTGAAATCCGGCGCTAGACAAGGATGCCCTCTCTCTCCACTCTTATTCAATATAGTATTGGAAGTTTTAGCCAGAGCAATCAGGAAAGAAAAAGAAATAAAGGGTATTCAATTAGGAAAGGAGGAAGTCAAATTGTCTCTATTTGCAGATGACATGATTGTATATTTAGAAGACCCCATCGCCTCAGCCTAAACTCTCCTTAAGCTGATAAGCAACTTCGGCAAAGTCTCAGGATACAAAATCAATGTGCAGAATTCACAAGCATTCCTATATGCTAATAACAGACAAACAGCCAAATAAAGAGCGAACACCCATTCACAATTGCTATAAGAAGAATAAAATTCCTAGGAATACAACTAACAAAGGAGGTAAAGAACCTCTTCAAGAATAACTACAAACCACTGCTCAAGGAAATAAGAGAAGACACAAACAGATAGAAAAACATTCCATACTCATGGTTAGGAAGAATCAATATTGTGAAAATGGCCATACGGCCCAAAGTAATTTATAGATTTAACGCTATCCCCATCAAACTACCAATGACCTTCTTCACAGAACTGGAAAAAAATGCTTTAAACTTCATATGGAACCAAAAAGCCTGCATAGCCAAGACAATCCTAAGCAAAACAAACAAAGCTAGCGGCATCATGCTACCAGACTTCATGCTATGCTACAAGGCAACAGTTATCAAAACAGAGACATAGACCAATGAAACAGAACAGAGGCCTCCGGAGCAACACCACACATCTACAACCATCTGATCTTTGACAAACCTGACAAAAACAAGCAATGGGGAAAGGATCCCCTGTTTAATAAATGGTTTTGGGAAAACTGGCTAGCAATGTGCAGAAAGCAGAAACTGGACCCCTTCCTGACGCCTTACGCTAAAATTAACTCCAGATAGATTAAGGACTTAAACATAAGACCTAATACCATAAAAACCCTGGAAGAAAAAACCTAGGCAAAACCATTCAGACATAGGCATAGGCGAGGACTTCATGACTAAAATACCAAAAGCAACGGCAACAAAAGCCAAAATAGAGAAATGGGATCTAATTAAACTTCAGAGCTTCTCTACAGCAAAAGAAACAATCACTAGAGCGAACCAGCACCAACAGAATGGGAAAAAATTTTGGCAATCTATCCATTTAACAAAGGGCTAATATCCAGAATCTTCAAGGAACTCAGATTTACAAGAAAAAAAACAAACAAACAAATCCATCCAAAAGTGGGTGAAGGATATGAACAGACACTTTTCAAAAGAAGACATATATGAGGCCAAGAAACATATGAAAAAGTGGTCATCATCACTGGTCATTAGAGAAATGCAAATCAAAACCACATTGAGATACCATCTCACACCAGTTAGAATGGCAATCATTAAAAAATCTGGAGACAGCAGATGCTGGAGAGGATGTGGAGAAATAGGATCACTTATACACTGTTGGTGGGAACATAAATTAGTTCAACCATTGTGGAAGACAGTGTGGCAATTCCTCAAGGATCTAGAAATAGAAATTCCATTTGACCCAGCAATCCTGTTACTGGGTATATATCCAAAGGACTATAAATCATTCTATTATAAAGACACATGCACAGGCATGGTCATGGCAGCACTTTTTACAATAGCAAAGACCTGGAACCAACCCAAATGCCCATCAATGATAGACTTGTTAAGGAAAATGTGGCACATATACACCATGGGATACTATGCAGCCATAAAAAAGATGAGTTTGTGTCCTTCATAGGTACATGGATGAACCTGGAAACCATCATTCTCAGCAAACTGACACAAGAACAGAAAATCAAACACCATATGTTCTTACTCATAGGCGGTGTTGAACAATGAGAACACTTGGACACAAAGAGGGGAGCATCACACACTAGGGTCTGTTGATCATGGCTATGGAGGGATAGCGGGAGGGAGGGTTGGGGTGGGATAACATATGGAGAAATGTCAGGTATAGGTGATGGAGGAATGGTGGCAACAAATCATCTTGCCATGAATATACCTATGCAACAATCTTGCGTGATCTATACATGTACCCCAGAATCTAAAGTACAATTTAAAAAAAAAGAATTGATTGCAAAACAAGGGCCAAATGTAAGACTGAGTTGTCACCAGCATGCCTAACAGTCTTTAATTAAGTATTTAACTAAGTTCTGATGTCACTGTGCAGGCAAGAGGTAAATGCCAGTAAGACAATTGGTTTGGTTTTGGCATTCAGAACCATTAGTGAAGTGGTACGTGATAAGCAGGATATTGCACACAGCAGAAGTATTCGCAAACTGTTGCTATAGTTTGATTACTTTTCTGTCTCTCTCATTAAATTGGCCATGTTGAGAGCAAAACTTTATACTCCATGCCTTGCTGTCTTATTGCCTAGATCTTCCCTTCAGGAAACTAATTATAAACAATGGCATATTAAGCATCTGAGGAGACCTACAAATAAATAAATAAACTAGCTTAATTTTGATTGAGCCACTGTTTCCAAACTAATACGACTGCAAAATCACATTTTTTTATAGCCCAGGTATTACTCTCACAAAACCCCCAAGGAATAATCTAGACAACACAACTACCTTCCTCTTTGCCTCCTAAATTACATGATACAGCTGAGCTGTCAATCACTATAATTAGGATACATTAATGCCCAAGGGATTGTTAGGTATAGAAGTGTAGTTGCTGGAAATTATGCCTTTTCTTTATGTCATCCATTAATGCACCAAGTAGCTGTTAGAACTCCAGCCATAGTTAAAGGACTCAGGTCAAAGTTGCAGAAAGTTGTTGGAAACCTCCATGGTTGCTCCCTCTTTTTTGCTACTCCATTTTGCATCAGACTTCATGCAAAAGTCATACCACCAAGGACTGCACTCTCCCCAAATGATAGAATTTGGAGCTGTCCTTCAAGGGGTAAAAGGCGGAATTAGGGGCACTGAAATAGTTACACATTTTAATGCATTTTCCTCTTTTGGTAACTATTATTGGACATTTAGCCATGTTTCCATTTTCTCTACTTCCCTTTGCCTGTTCTATGCCTGGTTAAACTTGAAATTTAATACTAGCCTTTTTTCCTCTCATTCCTAAGGGTCCTACTTCAGTCCCATTACCAAGCTACTGTTTCCTTCCTTCAGGGCTAAGAGTATTTGCAACCGGTGATATATATCATTATCTAGTCCTAGGATTTGACTGGTACTTTTTCATACTCTAGACTCTTTTTGCTGCTGGACTTTTTAAAATCACCAATGTTTTTCATGGGGTTGTGAGATCTTTTTCATCCAAATCAAAAGAGTCTGAAAAAAAATTTTTAAGGTGGCAGTCTGTGCACCTAGGCATGCCAACAGTCCTGTGGCATCTTAAAGAAACAAAATTTACTCATGTCATTCTTTCCTTTAAAGTTCTTCAAATGTTCTCGAGGGCATAAAGTATTAATAACAATAATAGTTAGCCTTTATCAGGGATTCACATTGTATGCATCTTTATACTAAACTCTTTAATCCTCACAGCAACCTATAAAATGTATATAATTATTATCCCCATTTTATGGGTGAATAAACTGAGATTTAGGCTTTCCTGCAGACACAAAAATGGTAAGTGATGGAACCAGTATTCAAGTTGGGAAATCTGGATAGTGCTTAGGCTTAACCACTAAAAAATAATGCCTTATTTAACTCTGGATGAAGTACTAAGGTCTTACCTTGACAAATTAAGATTCTTCCAATGGAGGTCCCAAATTACTTTCTACATATTTGTCCTATCATTCCTATTCATGCAGCCTACATGCATTCATTCATTGAACATTTGCCGAATACCTACTGCATTCTAGGACCTGAGCTTAATATCACACAGTGGCCACACTAATCTGACTGTCTTTGTCTGTTCAGGCTGCTATATAAAAATGCGATAAACTGGGTATCTTATAAACAATAGAAATGAATTTCTCACAGTTCTGGAGTCTGGGGATGTTCAAGATCAAGGATGAATCAGTATCTGGTGAGAGCCTGTCACACAGCTCCTAGGGAAAAAGGGCAAGGTACCTTCCTGGGACCCTTTTTTTCTTTTTCTTTTTCTTTTTTTTTTTTTTTTGAGACGAAGTTTTACTCATTGCCCAGGCTAGAGTGCAATGGCCTGATCTTGGCTCACCGCAACAACCTCTGCCTCCCAGGTTCAAGCAATTCTTCTGCCTCAGCCTCCTGTGTAGCTGGTATTACAGGCATGTGCCACCACACACAGCTAATTTTGTATTTGTAGTAGTGACAAGGGTTCACCAAGTTGGCCAGGCTGGTCTTGATTTCTTGACCTTGTGATCTGCCCACCTTGGCCTCCCAAAGTGCTGGGATTACAGGCATAAGCCACTGCCCAGCCCTTGGGACCTCTTTTTAGAAGATACTAATCCCATTCATGACGGCTTGCCCCTCAAGATCTAATCACCTCTTAAAGGCCCCACTTCCTTAATACCATCAGTCTAAGGGTTAGAAGTTCAATATGGATTTTAGGGGCACAGAAACATTCTGATCATAGCACTGGTTATACACAATGATCGTCCTACACATATCTGTGATTTTACGTGTACCATCTCTTCTTCCTGTTATGAGATTTTCCTCTTTCCTTTTCCTCTCTCCTTTTGGAGTAATTTCTGTATACCCTTCAAGATTCCATTCAAAAGTCATTTTCTCTATGAAGCCTCATGCAGCTCATCTAGGCACAATGCCTCCTGGGCTATCCCTGAAGTTTATATACACCTCCTTTATACCATGAATGTCTATCTGTCTATGTGTCTAGCTGTTCATCCATCTACCTCACTCCTGCTCTTTTGTTCTCAAATGTAATCGCCTGAAGGACTCCTGAGCCATGCCTTCATAATTTTTCTACTTCCTCACAGAATGTCTGACATTTAATAAATATTGTGAAACTAAATTTGCTTGCTACTCTAAAGTCAGAAAAAAACACCAATTGGATGTTCTAAAGGATTGTATTTGTAAATAACCTTTAGGCTACATTTTTAAGTGATTTACTCTGTAAGAACCCATCATCAACAGTCTCCCAGTCTAGTAAGAAACAATCATAAAAATAAATAAAGAAGAAAATTAACCTATTGTTATGAACTGAATGTTAGTGCCTCCCATCCTTGTCAAACTGATATGCTGAAATTTTAAGCTCCAATGCAATAGTATTAGTAGGTGAGAACTTTGGGAGAAAATTAAGTCAAGAGGGTGGAGCTATCATCAATAGGGTTGCAGCCCTTATTAAAGAGGCCACAAAGAGCTCTCTAGCTCTCTTTCTGCCTTGCAAGGACACACAGAGAAAATGGCTGTCTGTGAACCAGGATGTGGGACTTCACCAGGCATTGAATTTTCCAGGGTCTTAAACTTGGACTTTCCAGCTTCCAGAACTATAAGAAACAAACAAAAAACATGTTTGTTGTTAAAGCCACTCTGTCTAACCTATTTGGTTATAGCAGCCAGAACTAACTAAAACATTTATAATTGTGACAATAGTGAGGCCGGTACAATAGCAACAGAGAATAGAGGAGAAAGTTATGCAGGCCACTGGAAGGAGTCTGGAAATACTTCCTTTAGGAAAAATAATTGTGCTAGGACATAGATAGTGAATAGGTCTTTACTAGGTCAACAGCAGGGTAAGTATCCTTTGGGTACACAAATGTGCAGTCCATGTGAATGTGGTCTATTCAGGGGTCCAGGAAGTACAAAAGGATAAGTATGTGTTTAGAGGAAAATGAGAGGAAATAGAAATAAAATACTATAAAAAGCCAAATTACAAAGGGTCTGACATGCCATGAAATAGAGTTTTGATTTTTTTTCTACCTAAGTAAAGGGAAGTTATGAAAGTAGTTTACATCTAACATGGAATGATCAGATGTTCAGTTATAAAGATAACTCTGGCGATAATATAAAGGGTAGAATTTTTGGAGAAGATTGCATTTATTATCCAAGAGGCTATTATCATCTCTTCCAACTTTTCACATGCATGTGATTTTAAAAGCCATAGAACAGACCCCTGGGTCAAGAAGCTCAAAGTCCCTGGCCCAGTCCTCTGGCTGATGTTGTTCCTGGAGTCTCTTGGTTCAAGACACTCTCCTCTTTGCTTTGTGGTCTCCTGACTTGTTTTGCTTCCCAAGAAAATTTCAATTTTTTCTTATACATACCCTCTATTTAAGGAAAGCCTAATCATCTATAGCTGGGTCCCCAAAGATTTCTAAACTTTCTATTTTCAGAATGCAAAAATATAAATCCCCTATTCTGAGACATTCTTTATTCGTTAGAATGAAGATTATTTTGCTTCCAAGTGACAGAAACCCAACTTAAATTAGCTTGTGTAAAAAAGTGAATTCATTTGCTTATGTAATCAGAAAGTCTCAGAGGGCTGATTCTGGTCAGGTAAACTAGACACAGTGTTTCAAATTGTCAACAGGACTCTCTTCACGTCCTGGCTTTACTCTCCTCTCTGCTTTTTTTTTACATACACTCTTTTTCTAGGGTAGCAGAGATGGTGATCAGCTGCTGTTCATTTACACTGTCTGCACAGCCTTAATTCCAGAAGAAAGCAAATGGCCCTTTGCTCACAAACATCCATACAGATTCCTCAGAAAGTTGTTAATCAGTCTAGTCTGGATTTATGTACCTGATTCTGAACCATTCACAATGTCCAGAAGGCTGTGTCATAATTGGTGTGTTGGTGGTGGCTTAATGAAGCAGGCTTGTATAAACGTGGCACATCCCAATTTCATGCCTCTCTCCCATGTCCACGTTTAGTGATGTCATGTTATTAGCTTGAAGTCAGTCATGTAGGAGAGTGGGGGTGTGTATACCACAGAGACACTACAAATGCTAATGCTACAAATCAGGACCTTCTTGTTTGGAGAGGCAGGTTATGAGCATGCCTCTGCCTATTAGTGTCATATGTTTCTCATACTTATCTTACAAACTAATGTGTTTCATGAATGACATCTCCAATAGGATCATCTGGAGGAAGGAAAGTTCCAAAAAAGGAAAGCATAAAGAACAGATCAAAAAGCAGCTGGCATCTATCACATTTAAAACGTATTTGGCTCTTGGTCACAAAAAGTAAAACCTGCCCCTTTGGAAGGATGGAAGTATAGTTTTCCAAGTCATTTTTATGTCATGTCATTCCCCAGGGACCTGCTTGTAGTTACTATCTTTAGAAAACAGGGGAAGGATGGAGAGAACAAGACTTACTCTTCTTGCCTTTAGAGCTCTCTCCACCGAGAAGTGATCTACTGGAGAATGTGAAGATTCATAACAAAGGTCTTACCCAATAGAAGCACCACCCAACACATTGTGGAAGTTCAATAAATATTTCTTAAAATACTATAAGCAGTGGCCATCTCAGTTTTATCAGATGTCTTATACTAATATTTATATACTTCATTAGCTGAACAAGAGCTAAATTAGCCACTATGTAGAGTATGGTGACACCTCCTCCTAAGATATCTTAGAATATCATAACTCTCAAGAAGGGAGGGACAGAGTGAAGTGGGTATCCAGAAATATCCATTGCTTTGCCTGGAAACTAAGAACCAGATGAACTAAAAAGGCAAAATTTTTCTGTAATTATAAATATCTCTGCCAAACTGTGTTTCCTTTACCCTGCACAACTGGAGACACAGATGACTCAGAAAACACACTCACCATTATGAACTGAAAAGACTATTACTGTAGTGCAGATTCCCTTACCTGACCTTTGTGTTACTATGTAAACATATGCTTACTCTCTAACCAGCCCTATCATCCTAAGTGATTGTTTTCTCTCAGAAGAAAACACCTTTTACATAAAAACATAATTCCTTCTAAGACCCCAAGCAGCTTTTCTGTTGAACTCACTCAGTTAAAAATTAAACAGAAATGGCAGAGTTTGGTGATATAAAGGAGACCTGCAGTAACATAGGCTTCCTAGGGACTGCTTGGGGAATCAGAAGTCCGGGGTAATAGCAGTAACGAGGAAAGTGGCCTGAGACCAGCAGAGCAACACTGGGCACATAAGCAGAGGAATCACAGAACACCAGGTAGTAAGATACCCTATGCCCCACCAAACACCAGAAGAGTCAAAAGAAGAAAGCAGCCTTAACTAGTCACCAAATATGCAAGGAATATCCAAAAAACCTTTGGGGTTTTCTTGAATATTAACACAGGAAACTTCCTAGAAAGCAAAGAACTTCCTGATAGTGTGGAAGGACTCAGTACACCTACATGTGATTCCTTACTGTAAAATGTGACCACAATTTTAATTGCCAGCTAGTGAAGCCTGTGATTTTGAGTTAAAATAAACTATTATTAACAAGGTATAAAGATGGTGAAAATAATAGAGTGATTTCCCATATGATTCTGTTTTCCAGTCAAGAAATCTGATGACACAAATTCTCCTGATTATGCAATTCCTTATTAAAAACCCTTCATTAGTTGCTTGTTTCCTATTAGGCAAAAGCTCTGCCTAGCTTGTCTTGGCATGACTCTCTCCTGGTATGATACCCTTGTGGTATGACTCCTGCAATTCTCTAGTCTTATCTCTTCCTTCTCTCTCCTATATATCCTGAAATACGGTCATGTCGGTCTGAATCTATGTCAAGGAACATATGGTATGTATGTTCTGATGCTTTTAAATATGCTGTTCTTTCTGCCTGGAATGCTTCACATGGCTGTATCCTCTCCATTTGGTAACATCTTTCTCATTCTTCAAGAAATAAATAGTTTTCAGCTTGCTCCTGACCCCATACTTTCTCCTTGTTTGCTCCTATCTACCTCAACCCACCCTCAAGTGATGTTAGGTTCAACCCCTCTGCTCTCCTCCTAAGTAACCTTATGAAAGTATTTAGATCACATTGGCTATATCATGAGTTCCATAAAAGCAGGGATTTCTCTCTGGATCCTTTTCTGCATTTCTTAGGTCTATCACTCTATTCTCTACCCAGTGGGCACTTACTGCATACTAGATACATTTAAACAGTCAAAAATGTAATGTTTGAACTCGAAAAATATAAAAAACTCAGTGAAAAAAATACTTTTAAACTTGTATTTTTAAAAATAATGACATGTATTCAGATTTTTAACATTCATATTAAAATTGTTTGCAACTCCCTGTGTAAGTAGAAATTATGGGAAAACCTAAAAATTGTTTTATAATGTTTACGCCACTATTCATGAAGCGGAAAGAATCCCCTGTAGTGGAGTAAAGCACATTACTAAATACATTAATTAATTGATTCTAGATAAAGAAAAAAATAATGAATTGCTAATTATGATGTTCATGTCAACAGAGCAATGGCCATTCAGCAGATAAATGAATGGGAAAATATCTATTTAGTTAAATGAGAAAAATATGGCCAGAGAAATTCCAGCTACACCAGCAATAAATCACAATAATTTGCAAACATTTTAAATACCAAAAGTGCAGTGTTTTTTTTCCCAAGAATAACAACGTTTTCATGTGGAAAGTTTCCTGTAATAAAGGTAAACATTAAAGAAGAATTAGCTTATTTCCAAAAATGAATGTATATTCAAATATACACACACACATATGTGTATATATGTGTTTACTCAAAAATTAAATTTATTTTATGAAATGTAGTTATGAGTCTTGAGTCTGTATTGATCTGACTGACATTTAAAAGCCATAGTGTTAATTTTCAAAAGCAAGCCAAACTGAAATTAGAGGCTTTATTTAATTGTTTGCCATTCTTATTGTTCATTAAATGTTGTGGCTAAATATTGACTATGGGAGGAGCATGAAATACAGTAAATAAGTGGCTCACTGAGATGTTGTTTCTGAATATTTCATTGGCATTAATTCATCAGAATCAAAAGCAGATGGAGGTTCAGTAGTCACATCTCATCCCCTAGTGCTAACCCTCTTTGATTTGAACATAGACTTACTTGTTAAATTGAAATTAAATGTTTACCAAGTGCCTAAGGTAAACACTTAATTGTGAGGAACTTAAAGATAATATATATTCCCTTCCCTTAAGTGGCAAATGATCCCCCCAAAATAAAGAGATGAATACATTTACAAATATGTTCTAACTATCATATATTAAGCACTTACTGTTTCCAAGGCATTGGTCTAGTATCCACATCAGAAAGGTAAAAATGATCCATTTGCTGAATATATTGCTCTGATTGGAAGAGCACCTAAGTTATAAAATGTACTATATGTTCACTGGGGTAACATTGACTCCTTAATCTACAACGGTCTTATATAAGGTACATAGGAAAAGAATTTTACTTAGAATTGGAAGGTAGCATCATAGAAGCCAGAACTCATTAAAGACATGCAGGGACTTAAGTAAACAAAAAGAAGTAAATGTTGTAATCAATGCTCTGCATGAGGCTGAGTAAGGTCTATTCCAATTATCAATGACTTCAAGCCTAAGTTACTGGAAATGCCTTGCAGATTGGATATGACTCATATTAATCTGTTAAACAGTCAAGAAAGATAGGGAAAGACTCATTTGCATAACAAAATCACTAGAACTGCAAAGCTTAATATGTCAAAACAAGAGGTTAATATATTAACATTAACTATGTCAATGGGTATAGACTAAGCTGAGCTGTGATAACATTGGTCCTGTAATCTCTGTGGTTTAACACAATAAAGATGTATTGCATGTTCATGCAAATTCTTATGTGAGTTGGAAAAAGAGATCTCTAGAGTACCTGTGCTGCTCTAAGTGACTATAATTCAAGCTGTTTGGAGCTTCTTAGGCGGTTCTTTATGGGGAAAGGAAATATGATGGGTTGAACACCAACTTTTAAATACTTTATTCTGAAAATGATACATTTTCCCCTCTATATTTCACTGGCCAAAGCAGTTTTATGGCATGCCTCACTGCAAGGTTGCTGAGAAATATGCAGGAGTGCATGGCTATTCAATAAGCAATAAACGTTTATGCCACATTGACAATTAATGCAAGTCCAGTAGAGAGGATGGTTGCTAGGATGAAATGACAGAGACTGGCTGAATGCATGCACTGTGTGGAACAAGGAAATACAAGCAGAAATTTGCCCTCAGATGTAGGGAATTTTGCTATTGCAGGAAAAGAGAATAAAGTTACCAGGAATTAGTCCACGAGATCAGCATATAGAGTAATAGTTAGAATTTCAGATGAACCTCTAAGTAAAGTTAGGAAACACATTAAAAAAAAAAATGGCCACACACAGTGGCTCATACCCATAATCCCAGTAGTTTGGAAGGCTGCAGCACAAAGATTGCTTGAGGCCAGGAGTGTGAGACCAATGTGGGCAACACAGGGAGACCCCTTTTCTAATTTTTTTTTTAACTTGGCCAGGCATGGAGGAGTTGGAGGCTGCAGTAAGCTATGATTGTGACATTGTACTCTATTCCAGCCTGGGAGATAAAGTAAGACCTCCAACTCAGACAAGAGAAAATTGAGCACAGGGGTGAGAGTAATACTACTAGTAAAACAAAGATTCAGAAAATTATTCTCAAAGTTTCATGAAATTTGCCTATTTTAAACCAAGAAGTCTGCAATGAGACAGACCCAGGATAATTATTTTGTAAGTAATCCAGATGATTCACGTTTGGTAGGTCCATGGATTCTATTTAGAGAAATACTGGTTCAAGGGATATGACAAGCCAGGGTTAGTATACAAAAGAAAGCAAAATGATAAGATCAAATAATATCAGTTTTATAAAGTGGTGTACAACTAGTAAAGTAAGTACTCCTTTGGATGAGTGCTCAAGTTGAGTAGAAACTAAAATTACCAACGATCTAAAGTGGTGATATCACATCAGCTTGTAGAATGACTGTATTATACTTTTATAATTTATCTTTTAAAATAATTTTTATTTTAGATTTAGGGGTACATGTATTTGTTTGTTACATGGATACATTGCATTGTGGTGGGAGTTGGGCCTCTAGCATACCTATTGCCCAAATATTGTACCCAATAAGTAATTTTTCAACCCTTACCTCCTTCTCATCCTCCCTACTTTTTGGATTCTCCAGTATCTATTATTTCCATCCTTAGGTCCATGTGTTTCTGTTGTTTAGCTCCCACTTATAAGTGACAACATGCAATATTTTTCTGCTTCTGAGTTAGTTCATTGAGGACAATGGCTTCCAGCTCTATTTATTTTGCTGCAAAAGACATGATTTCACTCTTTTTTATGGCTATGTAGTGTACGTATATATACTATGCCACATTTTCTTTATCCAGTCAACCATTGGTGGAAACCTAATGGCTTTACTTTTGTAAATAGTGCTGCAATAAACATATGAGTGCAGGTGTCTTTTTATGTAACAATTTCCTTTCCTTTGAATAGATGCCTAGTAGTGGGAATATTGAGTTGAATGGTAACTCTATTTTTAGTTATGTAAGATAGATCCATTCTGTTTTCCACAGAGGTTAAACTGATTTGCATACCCACCAATTGCATCCTTTTCTGCATCCATGCCAACATTTGTTGTTTAGGCTTTTTAGTAATAGCCATTCTGATTGATTAAACATGATATCTCAGTGTAGTTTTAATTCACATTTTTCTGATTCATGATGTTGAGCACTTTTTCATGTGTTTTTTTGATCTCTTATATTTCTTCTTTTGAGAAATGCCTGTTCATGTCCTTTGCCCAGTGTTTACAGGTACTGATCGACTTATGACCTATGCAACTTACGACCATTCGACTTTACGACCACAATCGCTAGCCACGACTGCTCCCCGTCTGGCAGCGCAAACGTTGCCCAGCTGGGCGTACGAGAGTGCGGACCAGCTTCTGGCAGCAATACCATCTCCATGTGCACCATTTCAACTGTACATATAGCCTACTCAACTTACGACCAAATCGTGTTACGACCGGCCTGCCGGTCCCAATTGTGGTCGTAAGTCAAGCACTAGCTATAGACTTTTAAAGCTGGTTATCACCAAAAACAATGTTCCAAAAGAATTGGAAGCCATCATAAATCATGACCTGGGCCCACATGGCCTGAACATTTTTAAGCCAGTGGGTAACAAAATTACATCTATTAAAGCAATGCTAATTCCTCAGGCCAGCACATTATAGGATGTTAAAAATAATAAAGAAAAAGAAAACAGCAAGGAAGAATGTATGTAGCAAAAGCTTATGGTACTGAACTCTACAACCTGAAGGTCTTTGTTGTTTATTAAGTTCTTGTATCCCAGAATTCCTTCAGCACCATGGAGTCTATTTTTATTATCGTGTCCCCCTTCAATATCTTTTTTGAGCTTCCTTTCTGATCTTTTGATTTTCCTCCTTAATAGCCAGCGTTCTCAGCCTGGTTACCTTTGTTGCTTCACACTATTGGCAGCAAAGGGCTTCTTGTATTTGTCATCTTAATCATTTGATAATTTTGTCCTTGAATTTCTGAAGAGTTTGCCCTCAAGAGGAATATACAGACAGGTATTATGATACAGGATTCATGAACTTGACTGTCTGACCAGCGTGTCTAATAAAAAAGGAGGTGAAGCAGGAGAAAAAATTGAGCCCCATAGGATGGATGGAATTCTTTTAAGGGAGCTCACCACAATAGAATCTGGCCATTCCACTGACTAATTCTAAACCTTAAATATTATTTTAGAGTTGGTCTTATTTTCATGATTCTACTGTACATACTCATAAAAGAGGGAAACACATAAACCAGAATTCTAAAATGGAAGTTATAATTACATTGTTGCTGTTGGATGGAGATAGGGGTTTCCAAGAAAAACTATGATTTATGCTGATTGTCTTCCTTGAATGTTCAACAGATAATCAGGAAATCTGGAGTTTCCTTTTCTTTTGCCACATGGAAGATGAACAGGAGGAAGAATTCCATAGAGGGAGCAGGGTTTGGGCTCTGGGCTCTGGAGTGGTGGTTTGGTTTTGGATGATGGGAGGTGGCCTAAGACTGAATGTATTTTTTTTTTTTGGCTTTGGGACCACAGTTGAACTGTCTTTTCTCATAATCTATCTCAATGGAACATGTTCAGGGAATTTCCCTCCCACTCTCTAGAGACCTACCTAGTTGAAGAAGAAATAGGAAAAACAGGGAAACATATTTTTAGGTAATCTTTTCTATGTCATAACCTCAGTTATCTCTTCACTGTATCTAATATATCTCTCTCTCTGTCTCTCTCTACACACACCACACATACACACACACACACACAGACCTTAGGAAATGTACCACATCTCTTTATACATAAGCATGTACATATATATATACACACACACTGTATTGGAAACATACCATATCTCTTTATACATAAGCATATATACATATACTGTATATCATATATAGAAATGTATGTATTTGATGTATATGTATATATACATGTATATTGTGTCACTATGTATAACAAAGTACAATGCCTTTCCTAAGATCATACAGCTGGTAGGCAGTCAAATTGAAATTAGAACCAAGATCAGCTAGAGGCTCCTAGTGTAACACATTGATTAAGAACATTTATGCTTTTTTCCACAATGTCTTCAACTAGATTAAGGAACTATGGCCTTTTTTTTTTTTTTTTTTTTTTTTTTG
>NW_016107438.1:5460145-5505154 GCF_001604975.1 Cebus imitator | reverse complement strand
TTTAGTAGAGACGGGGTTTCACCATGTTGACCAGGATGGTCTCGATCTCTTGACCTCGTGATCCACCCGCCTCGGCCTCCCAAAGTGCTGGGATTACAGGCTTGAGCCACCGCGTCTGGCCGGAACTATGGCTTTTAAAACCACTAAGTCCTTTGAGAAACTCTGAAAGATAACTCATGAAGCCCTAAGTTTCATGGAGGACAGTGGATAGTCACTGGTCAAGAGGTTCTGCATATTGACTTTATAATCCATCTGAGTGATTCTGAGGAAGAGCTTGGAATATCTAGTGAAACAGACTCACAATATGTCCTTTTAAAGAATATTTCCTGAAATAAGACTTATTTTATCCCATGTATACCCATGAGATGTAAAGCAGATGATTTATGGAAGGAAAAAAAAAGAAGTTAATATCTTAGAGTATCTTCTCTGTGCCAAGCACTGTACAGATTCTTTCACACCCACTTCTTTGTTTAAGTTTGGGTCATGCTTCCTGGTGAGAGCTTGAAGCCCCGCTCTTTAGTGCAATTTATACTACCTTTGAGAATTTTATTAAGTTTAACTTTCTATTGTACATCTTGAGCAGGCTGAGGGAGAAGGCTACCCAAGCATCAGATAAAGAGTGATAGGAAGAATGCCTGGAGATATGAACAGCTGACTTGGATCAGACTGTGGGCCACACTATGCACCTGGGCATGCTGGTGTGCTGAATTAATGAATTAACTTTGAATAAACAAATCTAGAAATATCTTTCAAGCTAAAAATTAAAAAGGTGAAGAGCATCAGAGAAAAAACTCATGGATTACAATTGAGGAAGAAAATATTTTTTCCAAATAAACATATGTAATGTGTGATAGGAAATAAGCATACCTCCCCTTTGAAGTAGTTATATATTACATGAATACATATATTCACTTCAACAGAGCCAGCTCAAGTTTTAAATATAAAATTTGATTCTACGTTTACAAAACCACTTTTAGAATTCCTCATAGCACATTATCTGGCAATTTTTGGTCATTTAAAGATGGATTAAAACTTGGAAAACAATCTAGGGTAAAGATGGATTTACCCTAATGGAAATTTTATTGACTTTGGAATTAAACAATTCTGAGTGTGAATTTACACTGAGAAGCTCACTGGAATGACAACTAAAATCTAGGGATTATCCCCAGGATGACTGTTCCCACCTTGAATGTAGTTGAAAACTGCAGAGCTCAGGTACTCAACATATTTAATAAATTCTTATTGTTTTCATGATAAAATTTAAAAATAACTTACATTGTTGATAAAGTTGGACAATGTAATTTGGCAACCAAATGTTAGATGCCTTTTTTTTTTTTCAGCTTGTAACTGCCTCTGAAACCATGTGAAGGGAAAAATTCCCAATATGTTGCACAGTGGGAATTAATAGAGTAGGGTGCATTTACAGGGAAGTAAGTACTAGCCTCTGGTAGCATCTGTTTTAAAGGACACCATTATTTTGGATGCCAAGGTGCAGGAATACTTGTTTAAAGAGCCATCTCTGTGTTTCATAGTCACGCCAGACTCCCAGATGTAGGCTCCATGACAGATGAATTCCATGCAGACCTGCCTCTGAGGATCTTTGCAGATAGCTACAACTTGGCTGGCAGAATGTTGCCTAAGCACAGGACTCTCTATTTGCAAGCCTGGTTCTTCCTCCAGGCTAAAGGATCTCTGTTATTATTCTTCTTCCCAGGGACTCAGACATATTTCTGTCTTTTTGAGGAGACTACATAAACCTGCCAAAAAGAACTGAGACCACACCTCTGCAATCACAGCAGACCCTCCCATGTTCCTGGTTTTCTGATTGACTGAGACCCCTACCATGTGACATGAGCCTGTTTCATAGGCACTAAGGCCATGTTTTCATGCCATTCAGGTACTGCAGGTAGAAGGATTGAAAAAGGTAGGGTTAGGAAGGGGAGTGACCCACAGCTGCTCTGGGGAATGTGTTGTGATGTGATAAGCTTGACAGAAAGTCTCCATGCAGATCACCACAGCAAACAAATAGAAAGTTATAATCAACTTTCACCTTTGGGATTGCCCTAGCAGTACTGGACAGATTGCCTTCAGAGGTTAAAAAGTAGCTGGAGGTACAAAGGAAGGGACTGTCCAGATTTGCTACAAATAACAAAAAAATAGTTCACATGTATAATGTAACAGTTCAGTGTATAAATTTTTCTCTCTGGTCCATCATCTCCCTGGGGCTTTTATTATACTTTTTTTTGAACTCTTTAGACACAAAGAAACCAAAACCTAGAGAGGTTGGGAGATTTTTCTGAGTTAAATTCAACTGGAAAGTATTAGGGCAAAGACAGAAACCCAAAGCTCTGGAGGCCAAACTCTTGGTTTATTCCCCTCCATCACCTACTTCTGCTGCCAAGGTTGTAGCCACACAACCACGCTGTTTTCCAGTGGGCACTCCAGGAAGCTCCCTAGTAATAATAATAATAATAATAACAACAATAATAACAATTTCTATTAATATTGATAATCTTCATTATTTACTATGTGCTTCCTATGGGACCAGGCCAAGTGCTCAGCACTTTACATAAATTATCCATTTAATCCTTAAAAACAGTGAATGAAATAGATATGATTATTATCTTCATTTTAGAAATGAAAACTGAACTAGGAGGTTAAGAACTTGACTGAGTCAGAGCTAAGAGCTTCGTCTGTTTAATTCCATGGCCCCAAAATGTAAACCTTACATTCCCATAGCTGAGAGACACCACGCTGTTCTTGCTGACCCACAAGCCCAGGGATTTTTCAACACACCAGAAAGGATCTTCTCTTCAGAGTATCCCCTTTGATTTTCTGATTGCCCATAATTCAACTAGGTGGGAACTGAAAGGAAAATTGAGGAGTAGGCATTGATCTAGAAACCCATGGACTTCAGAGTCTCCCCACAAAAGATAATCTTTTTCTTTACTCGCTCCATTCTGTAGCAAATATTTCTTCTCCTTTTATTTCACCCTATTGCTATATACCTGTCTGAGGGATCCATGGGCTTAATAAAACAGCCCCAAACAATGTAAAAAACAAAGCCAAGTTAAAATTAAGTTGTAGGAGAGAAAGTACTGCTAGCTTAGAGGGAGTCCTTGAGCTCTTTTTCTTACCACCTTTAGCACTGATTCCTCCCTGTGAACCTTTAGTCCCCTATGGCCAGCCCAACCATTTATGTTTTTTTCAATGTATCACCAGTGGGACCAGATTTTTTTAGGGCTCTGATAACTTAATGAATCAAATTTTATGGCTTCCCCAGATACTTTTCTCCTATTCCCTCCCCTTTACTAAAAGGCAGCTCTCACAATAAGTCTCAGTATGAACTCTAGTTTCCCTGTGGTCTAAATATGTGGAGCCTGGACTTTTACTCAGGCAGCATGGGTTTAAGAAAAGCCAGCTGAGGGTCATGCAGCAGAGTCAAGTGGTCTGGAAGTCAAAGGTTCTGGGTTTTAATCTTTTCCCTGTAAGTATCTCATTTGTTTCATTCAGGAAGCATATGTGGGTTTGTTTGCCCCTTGCCAGTTACTGTGCTGCTGGCTATGTGAACTGTTCACTTTCACTTTCCTTCTTTCTATCATGTTCCTTCCAGCTCTAACATTCCTGGCTTGGAAGCTCTTCAAAATGGTAAAAGTTGATGTGGAGTTGGAGGTTTAGTAGGTAAACCTCCAACCTTTATTTGGTAGGTATAAGAAGCAAGGGAGGAAATGTTTGAAAGAATTCCATAAAAAGGCAGACAAATTTAGTTTTGCACTCATGCCCTATCCCTCCCTCCTCCTACTTTATTTTCTCAGAGTCCTCCATCACTGATGCATTTGTTCTATCCCTAGGGATAGGAGAAATGACTATCATCACAATATAGGCAAGGAGGCTTGAGGATCCCCCTTCCTTTTCTGAACGGGGGAACTCCACAGCAGTATGCACAGCAGGAGAGCTCAGGCTATTGAATTATCCTTTGCAATAAATTCTTCCTTTTCTCTTCATCTTTCTGTTACTAACTTGGCACAAGCTCTTGTCAATGCATTTCTTAATTACTACAACAGAGAAGAAACTTAAGTAGTCTTCCAGTTTAAGTTCATTCTACTGTTCTACTCCTTCTCATCCTCAGTTTGTTTCTGCTTTTGTCTTCTAATTCTGACTACACAGCTAAAGCCTTTCACTGGCTCCCAGTTTCCTCCCACACCTGGCCCAGCCATCCTCCTTTAGCTCCCCACTGGACACTCCCTTCACTGTGCACCTTCTGTTTAAAGCTCAAGGGTCATTCTGCCCCCTCCCCCTTTTCTGCCAAATATCATCCTATCTGTTCCTCAAAATCCAGCCTATGTCTCTGCTTCATCATTGGGGATTACTCAGACTATTTTATTCATCTTACTTTTTCCTACAACCAATTGAAATTAATAAATATTAATTTACTCATCGTGTGTATTAAAGAAACTGGCAATACGTGTGTGAAAAAGCAAGGTTCTTAGCCTTCCTTCAGTGAGATACAGTAAACGTTAAATTCCTTCACCTTGACCTCAATATGTAAATGGTATATGTGTGTAACTTAGAATTGTTTTCATTAAACAGCATTGGTAATGCTTAACTCTCTATGGTATTTTCTATTATATTCTTCCTATTGTGTTCTATGTATGGAAAACTGAGGATTGTCAACTGTTTTAGGCCATTCTTGCATTACTATAGAGGAATATCTGAGATTGGTAATTTATAAAGTAAAGAGATTTAATTGGCTTCCAGTTCTGCAGGCTGTACAAGTATGGTACCAACATCTCCTCAGCTTCTGGTGAAGGCCTCAAGAAGCTTATAATCATGGCAGAGGGGAGGAGGATGCCATGGTCTTTTAAAGAACCAGATCTCACATGAACTCAGAACGAGAATTCACTCATCACTGAGGGAATTATGGTAACCCATTAATGAGGGATCCACCCCCATGTTCCAATCACCTCCCACCAGGCCCCACTTCCAACACTGGGAATCACATATCAACATGAGATTTGCAGGGGACAAACATCCAAACCTTATCATTCCGCCCCAGCCCCGCAAATCTCACGTCCTTCTCATATTGCAAAATGCAATTACCCCTTCTCAATAGTTCTCCAAAGTCTTAATTCATTCCAGCATCAACTCAATCAAAAGTCCTAAGTCTCAAGTACAAAGACTCAACTGCAGATGAATTATTTCCACCTATGAGCCCATGAAATCAAATACAAGTTATTTACACCCAAGATACAATGCTTGTACATATATTGGGTAAACATTACTATCCCAAAAGGGAAAATTGGCCAAAACCAGGCTATAGGCACCATGCAAGTCTGAAACCCAGCAAGGAAGTCATTAAATCTTAATACTTAAACATAATCTTGTTTGTCCCCATGTCTCATGCTGACACTAAGGGTAGGCTTCCAAAGCCTTGGGCAGCTCCTCTTCCATGTTTCCCTGGGTGCAGCTCACACGACTGCTCTCACTGGTTGGAGATTGGAGTTGAGTGCCTACAGTTTTTCCAGGTGCAGGGTGCAAGCCGCTGATGGAGTTATTATTCTGGGGTCTGGAGGGCTGTTGCTCCTTCCCAGAGATCCACGAGGAAGTGTCCTGGTGGAGACTCTGTATCGGGGCTCCAGCCCCACATTTCTTTTCAGCACTGCCCTAGTAGAATATCTCTGTAGAGGCTCTGTCCCTGTGGCAGGATTATGCCTGGGCACCCAGGCTTTTCCACACATCCTCTGAAATTCAGATAGAAGCCGCCAAGCCTCCTTCACATTTGCATTCTGAGCGTCTGCCAACTTAACACCACATGGAAGTTACCAATGCTTTTGACTTCTGCCCTCCAAAGCCGTGGCCTGAGCTGTACCTTGTCCGCTTTGAGCCAAGGCTGGAGCCAGAGCAGCTGGGATGCAGGGAATAGTGTCCTGAGGCTGCACGGGGAGTAGGATCCTGGACCTGGCCCCCTAAACCATTCTTTCCGCCGAGACATCTGGGTCTACTTCTGATTATAGGTTGTTAGAAGCAGCCACACCACTTCTCAAATGCTTTGCTGCTTAGAAATGTATTCTGCTACTCAGCATGTGTCTGTGAATCAGAAGCACTAACTAATTTGGGAGCTTGTTAGAAATGCAGAATCTCAGGTTCCACTCCAGACTTACTAAATCAGAGTTTGCAATTTAACAAGTTATCTGGTATTTCATGTGCTCATTAAAGTGTGAAAAGAACCATATGTAAAACATGATAAGTATTAAGTGGACATATGTTTGCGGAAATGGAAGAAAAAGAGACAAAGCCATAAGGCTAACTTTGACTGAGCCAGGCAGTATACTAGAATCTTTCACATAGCTCACACATCTGTCTGTTAGCCCCACAAGTGAGTATGTTATTAAAGAAATATCATTATTCTCATTTTTGACCTGAGAAGACTGAGGCTAAAAAAGATTCAGAGTTTTTGCCCAGTTTACACAATTAATAAAAAGGAGCCACAGACTAGGGAAACATTTGTAAAACACATATACAACAAAGAATGTATGTCTAAAATATACAAAGAAACTTAAAACTCAACAAGAAAATAAACCACTTAATCAAAAAATGGGGCCAGGCGCGGTGGCTCATGCCTGTAATCCCAGCAGTCAGGGAGGTGGGTGGATCACTTGAGGTCAGAAGTTCGAGACCAGTCTGGCCAAACATGGCCAACATAGTGAAACCCCATCTTCACTAAAAATACAAAAATTAGTTGGGCATGGTGGCACATTCCTGTAATCCCAGCTACTTAGGAAGTTGTGGCAGGAGAACTGCTCAAACCTGGGAGGCAGAGGTTGCAGTGAGCCCTGAGATACTACACCACTGCCCTAGAGGCTGAGTGACAGAGAAAGATTCTTGTCTCAAAAAAAGAAAAGAAAAAGAGAAATGAGCCAAAGATCAACAAACAAGATAAACCCAACAAATAACACATTAAAGGATGCTCAGCATTATACCTAATTAAGGAATTGCCAATTAAAAATCAGCCAGCATTACACACCTATTCGAATGGCTAAAACCCAGAATAAAACAATGCCAAGTACTGAAGAGGATGTGTAGCAACAGAAATTCTCATTTATTGCTGATGAGAATGAATCATGACTAATGGTATAGCTATGTTAGAAAACACAGTCTCTAAAAAAGTAAACATAGTTCTATCATATAATCTAGCAACCGTGCTCCTAGGTATTTACGCCAATGAGTTGAATATTTACGTGCACAAAAAAAAAACTTATGTCATAGAGATGCTTATAAAAGCTTTATTTATAATTCCTGAAACTTAGAAGCAACCAAGATATTCTATAGTAAGTGAATAAATGAACTTTGGTACACCTAGGCAATGGAATATTATTCAGCAACAAAAATAAATGAGCTATCAAGCCATGGAAAGACATGAAAGAAACTTAAACATCCATTGCTATATGAAAGAAGCCAGCCTGAAAGAGCCACATACTGATTCCTACTATACGACATTCTACAAAAGGCAAAACTATAGAGACAGTAAAAAGATCAGTGGTTCCCAGGGTTCCAGGGTGAGGGAGAAAGGGCACGATAAGTAGATAGATCCCAGGATAAGCTTAAGGCAGTAAAACTCTTAATGATACATACTGTAATGGTCCAATACATGGCATTATACATTTGTTGTAACTCATTGAACTGTACAGCATGAAGAGTGAACCCTAATATCAACTATGGACAAGTAGACTATATTAATCCAAAAATGTTAATAATAGAAACTGCAGGAAGTGGAAAAGTAATGTATGGATTTCTCTGTACTCTCTGCACAATTTTCTCTGTAAATGCAGTTTTAAAAAAATAAAGTCTATTACAGAAAAATTGGAGACAAAGTTAGAATTTGATCCCAGGTCTATCTGATATGAGAGACTGCTCTAGGAAGGTGCCAAAAGAGCACTCAAACTTTAGCAAGATGAGAGTAGGCTTCCTTTAGGTAGGGGATGGTGAAAAAAGTGAGTCATTCCCTCTTAATCTTAAAGTTGTTCCCTTTCATAAAACAAATTCCCTCTGCAGTTACAGTGATGTAAATAAACACTTTGTGAGCATTCGTGAATTAAATTCCAAAGAGAAATAAAGAAACGAATTTCATGCAGATCCTTCCAGAAAACAGAAAATACTTCTCAACTCATGTTATAAGGACAACATTCCTCTGATCCCCAAATAAAAAACATTTATAAGACAAAAAATAAGAAAGAAAAAATCTTGTGATTCAAGTGCGTATGACCTTTCCTATTTTTCCCTACAAATGCTCAGACACAGCTCAGAAAGACTCTCTGACACGGATTCATGTGTGAATTTCCAACAAAATGAATTCAGTTATCAACAAAGAAGCCAGGAGAAACAGCAATGATGACAAAACTGATAATACCTGTTAGTCGTCAATTTATGAAAGCAATAGAATATGTGAATAACCTTTTGTACCTTCCCACCCAAAGTCAACATTGTTAAAACACAGGCCTCCCTGCTAGCTTGCTGTAAGGACATTATGAAGTCATCTCTGTGCTTAGGCTCTGTGAATCTGATAAGTCATGCCAATACCTGTTTAATTTTGGAGTTGGTGCTGTTGTTTCTACATATTTTATTCCAATTCCAATTATTTATGAAAAAAATTAAGGTAGAAGTTAATGGCTCGTATTTACTTTTCCATAAATTTGGAATCTTCAAAAAACTCTATAACCCATAAGATATGTCTTTTTGATACCATGAAATAATTAGTTATTCAATCATAGTAAGAATTTCTTTTAATTTCTCTTCCTGGGTTATCTGAAAGAAATTATAAATGGCCACCATTTTTTTAGAGTCTACTGCATTCAAAGGGAATGTTACTGCCAGTTTAAGGCTTGATGTTAGCCTAATACAGACTCCAAGCTGAAAGCTGTCCCAAGCCTTTGGCTTAAACTCAGATCCTTAGCAAACTCTTCCCCCTACCCCGATTTTTCAGACTTGACTAGGGTGCTTTCTACTACTGCTCCCCAAATGAGTCGTCTGGTCATTCTGAAAGTCTGTTGCAGATCTTTGTGACAGTATTTGCATTTTTCTTCATTTAGCACATTAATTGTCAACCAAACACCAGGCAATGTGCTCAGCCCTGCCCATCTGCCATCATGATGTAATTCCATTCCTTCCTTCACCCAGGTCAGTGACACCAGTTCCCTTTTGTCCCAAGCTCTACAGCTGCAGAACTTGAACCTCTCCACTCTGCAAAGTAGGTTAGAGCCTCCATTGCTCAGTGAACACTGAGGACTACTTTCACAATTGCCACTATTCCTGAGGCCCACCAAGACCCATTCTAGGCCAGTAGGGTAGTTAGTATTCAAAGAATACTAACCTGAAGCCTGAAGATTCCCTGAGCTGCTATTTATTTCAGTTCCAGAGCTCGTTGGAATATTGCAGCCCTGGGTGAATATGCTGCTGGGTTGTAATCTAGAATGTACTTAGCCCTATGAGTGGAGATAAATGTCTGAGGCTTTCAGTGGTCATTCTGCCTTCTAACACCTTCTAGCACAACCTAAAGGACCGATAGCCAGTACAGTGAGGCCCAAGTCCAGGGTAAGTCATTTACATGGAAGATCATAAGCATGTTCTCCAAGTTCCTGCACACAGCAGCAGCAGTGAGTGGTGCCAAAGACTTAGTCTAGTATTGCTGTCAAAGGCAATGGCATAATAGTGCCCTCTAGTGGCAACTGAACTGTGTCCCATAGCCTGTGATGTGAACTCAGCCTGGTGAATCCCTTTCTGCTCTGAAAATGAGATGGTGTAAATAATATGATGCCTGAGTCATAGGTACTTGTCAAGAACATGTACTCCCCTTAATGAGATTAATGCTGGTGTCTTTCCGAGTACATGAGGTATCTTCTTCCTCTGCAAAGGCCTCTACTGCCCTTTTATTTATTTTTGAACAGCTCTCTTGAGATACAATTTATATACCATAAAAATTCACCCATTTTACATGAACAAGTTTTTTCAGGATATTTACAGGGTTCTGCAACCATTATAACAGTCTCATTTTAGAACAGTTTCATCACCCCAAAAAAGAAACCCCGTGCCCACGTGCAGTCCCTCTTCATTCCTATCCCCAGCCCTCAGCAACTGCTATCTACTTTCTGTCTCTGAATATTTGCCTGTTCTAGACATTTCATATAAATGGAATCACACAAGCTGTGGTCTTTTGTGTCTGGCTGCTTTCACTTAGCAGAATGTTTTCAAAGTTCACACATACTGCAGCCTGCATCAGTACTTAGTTCCTTTTTGCGGCTGAAGAGTGTTTAGTGTTCCATTGTATGGATATACTACAGTTTACTTTGAAATCAAGTCTTACTCTGTCACCCAGGCTGGAGTGCAGTGGTGCAATCTTGTCTTACTGCTGCAATCTTGTCTTACTGCTGCATCCTCCACCTGGGTTCAAGCAATTCTCTTGTCTCAACCTCCCACACGGCTGGTATTACAGGTGTGTGCCACCACGCCCGGTTAATTTTTGCATTTTTACTAGCGATAGGCTTTCACTGTGTTGACCAGGCTGGTCCCACATTCTTGGCCTTAGGCGATCCACCCGCCCCAGCCTCCAAAAATGTTGAGACTACAGGCGTGAGCCACTGCACCCTGCCGGATATACCACATTTCATTTATTCATTCATCCTCTCATGCTCTTTGGGAATAAACATATTTATGATATGAGGCTTTAATGCAGTCACCACCTGTGACTTTCAGGTTGATTCTGAAACTTTTAAAAACTAGAATTTCAGAAAATTGAAAATCTCAATTTTGTCCTTTTGTAGTAAGATAATAAAGATATAAGAGCTTTCCAGCCTCATTGTTGTGAAAAGTGGTGATGTCATTTAGCCTCTGCAATATCCCTGCTCCCCTGCAGTACTTGACAGGCAGTACATCCCATGTCCTGTGCAGTTCAGGGTTGTGTGTTACGTTGAAAAATCCTGATGCAGTAAATCTAGAATTTCCCACATTTTTTATTAATTCATACCAAAATTTATATTATTTTCATATTTTAACCCCCAACAGCCCTAAAACCTAACATAATTGACCCTAAGTCATGGAGAGTTTTTTATAATCCCTAAAAGCTTTCATAGCACTAAGATGGTTAAGAACCTAGTTCTGTTTTCAGCCATATACCAGCACATCCTCATAAAGCCCTACCTTGCATCTTAAAGGCAGGCCTCTTACCCAGCATTATAACTTTTTTGTATCAAAGCAAGATCCCAGTTTCCTTCAGAGAATACCTACCTTAATTCTTAATAATGGAGTCCCCTAACAATACTGACTACCTGGCCTCTGATGCTAAAATGTTCTGGCTGTGGTGGGAATATAAAATGTGGTACATTCAAAAGACACCATAGAACCAACTCTCAGTTATAATTTCATCAGAAACATTTATTCTAAAAGCTTTGATGCTTATATGAAACAAATGAATATACTTGGCAAGAAAATATTTATTGAAAGTTCAAAAACTGGATAATAGTTCTTTTCTACTACAGATATAGCTGCAGTTAGGATCTGAAGCCAAAATATCAAACACCCATACTTGGCTTTTTACAGAATTCTGAGATTCTCTAGTGTAAAAAGAGTAAAGTGGGCCCTAAGAAACAATATTTGAGTGGTTGTTTCAGGGTTTTTGTTTTTGTTTTTGTTTTTTTCATTTTCTAAGAACTGTGTTAAAATGAAAAACTGCCCTTCCACAACAAGGTTAAGAGTGGCACCATCATTCGTCATGGAGCAGCTGACGCTCTGTTGTAGCTGTGTAATGCAGTGTAGGTGACATGCTTAAAAGCAAGTTCGGTTTCCTTAACTGGAAAGCGAGGAGGAAAATGTCTGTTTCTGTCATTTTTCCTAGAACTGATGAGAAGAAAGATTGATGGGCACAGTTTTAGGATGGCAAGAGACAGAGATTTCAGACACTGGGTTTTACTCTTAAGTCAAATAAGGCTGGGATGGATGACGTTGCTTAAACCCTCACTGAATCTCAGTGAACAGCTTGGGCACTATAATGGAAAACTGCAGGGCAGCCCAGGTGGTACGGATATTTCTTATGAGGGCAATAGCTATGACTAAAATTCTAATAGCAATCAAAAGTGAGTCCCGAGGGCAAATTCCCTTCCTTCAATGTTGCTGAACAATAGCAGCAGCACTTTTGATGCTTGAGAGCTGATGAATGACCAAGGTTGCTGCAGTATTGTATAACTTTTCAAAGCCATTTCTGACATCAGAAAAATGGAGACATGTGGTAAGCAAGCCTAAAAATGGCAAAGGCTTTAAAATAGACTCTAAAAACATAATGAGAAACTGAGCAGCTGAATCATAATCTAATACTTAAAGAATAGTGAGTCTGCTATCATCATCCAGCTTTGCAAGTTTCTGCAAAAATCTTAACTCTACTTTTCTACCTCTTAAATGCATACCTATTTCTCCTCTTCCCATCATCTGTACCTCCAAAACCAAAAAAAATAGGGTTATAATGGTCAACCTGAATTCATAAATGGCCAACTTGTTGGATACTCAGTTTCCTAATGTGATTTAAATAAAATCTGATTTAATTAAATAATGAATAAAGATGAATCTACAGTAAAAGCCATTATACACTAACAGGTTTTGAAGGTGACATCTTATTTAATTTTTACTTTTAAAAACTATTAATATATGGACTATTAGTAGTGATGCAGAATATTTTCTTGACCTCATCACAGGACTGATGACAGTGGTGCCCTGTTACTCAGCCCACCATGCTCAAACCCTCTTGGGAGGGAGCATGTGAGCGAACACGTGTGGGAACTAGCTGGCTGCTTTGGCGCTGGCAGGAGCAAACTCCATTTACTTGTGCATGCCACAGTCCACCCCTTGCAGGAAGGAATACACAGGCAAGTGGGTGTGGGAACTGGCTGGCTGCTTTGGGACCGGCAGGAGCAAACTCTATGCAGGCCATGCATGTTACAAAGCTCTCTCAGCTTCACCATCTGTGGACAGTAGTGTGTTATCAGCTCAGTGGGCCCTTTGCCTCATCACATGGGGCACTAGTGAGGGCAAAGGGGCAGTGTGACAGCCTTTTTGGGTACCCCTATTTGATGAGCCCTGAATTCTTGTCTGCTGCCCAAGAAGAATGAGGTCATACAGAAAAATTTAAGAATAGTGAATGTGGAGAATTTTATTGAGTGATGAAAGCAACTCTTAGTGGAGAAGGGAACTGGAAAGGGGACGGGAAGGGCAGGTTGCTCTCCTCTTAGGTCAAGTCCCCTCTCTGCCTCTCTCCACCGAAGTCAAGTTTCCTCTCTCTGACATCCAGCCATTGTCTCTGAAGTCAAGCCACCTCTCCCCAATGTCCCCCTCAATATCCAGTCACTTCTCCAAAGTTAAGTTGCCTCTCCCTTATGTCCAGCCACTGCTTCTCTCTGCCAGCTGAGTCTGGGGTCTTCACAGGCAGAGGATAGGAGGCAGGCTGGGCCATAGGTAGTTTTGGAAAAGGCAACATTTGATTGGTAAAAAGACATTATTCAGAAAGAACCTGTCTGCAGAAAGTGGACAAACAGGAATAGAAGTTCTTGTCTGGTGCCCAAGAAGAGTGAGGTCATGCAGACAAATTGAAGGATGGTGAATATGGAGAATTTTATCGAATAATGAAAGCGACTCTCAGAGGGGAAAGGAGCTGGAAAGGGGACAGGAAGGACAGGTCACTCTCCCACTTTGGGCTGTGGGTTTCAGGCTACCTTTGGCTTGAAGTCAGGGTTTACACCAGGGTCCCACCCCTGTCTACCTAAAGTTTCTCTGCTACCTTCCTCTCTCATTAGTACTGTTTTACAAAAGAAGAAATTGAGGTTCAGAATGGTTACATAACTTGCCAGGGTTATTCAGTTAGTAAAGGACAGAATTGTAATTTGAGCCCAAACTTTTGAATCCTTATTTGCTATAGTTGCTGGCATCTCATACTTTTAAGTTAATTTTGCTAACAAAGCATATCTGGTACACCAGCCTCATAGCAGGTGTTCAATAAATGTTTGTTTCCCATTTTGCCTGTCTTTGGGAACTAAATATTCCCCTTTCCTGTAAATTCCCATTTGAGTTCATAGTGTCCTGAAAGTTCCTCTGAATGAATTTAATCCAATGTTTGCAAAACGAACGATGGTACATACCCATAGGGAGCACTTGCTCACTAATTATCCCAAAGGATTTGCATTGTTTTATCTTAGAGAAATTCTGAAACTGAAGAATGGTACCCCTTCTCTCAAAGCCCGTGATGCACAGTGTTAACTGGGATATTGAAAAATTTTCTGAGGAATGTCTTTGTACATGATACTATAGTTGAACCCTAGAATCCAGCTAAGAAAGGTAGGGAAAGTCTTTGGAATTTAAAAGACTTCCATGTCCACTGATCACTAAACAGTCTACTTTTTCTCCAACCTTTAATGATGTTTATTCTTAAAATTGATATAAATTAAATGCATTTAAAAATCAAATTGTTTCTTCATTACCTTATATTTGAATTTCGGAAATGAGACTCCAAAACAAAAGTGGCTATAAGACACAATCAAAACTGTATCTGAGGATTTAGCAAATGCCACATTTAAAGGAAAATATCATGTATGTCCTGATGAAATATTGATGTGCTCAGTATGCATCTTCAGCAGGACAGACCTGGACTTAAAGTAGTGGAGCCAGGATGGCAGACTGACAGCTATCACAGGGCAGGTCTCCTGTGGACATGAGTCCATACACTGATCTCCCAGGTACACAACCTGAACAGCTTACTTGTAGTAATTTAGCCCCAGGAAACCGGGCTCACACCAATCCAACTCACACAGGATTGATTGGTATTAGAAAGCTACTTTAATAAGTTACAAGAAATCTTGACTGCCAGGATTCCAGCTATCCACAGTAGCCAATCAGTGTACTTTTCTTCCCAGCAGGGAAACCTGCTTGAGAGACCATCTGCACTACAGGCATTTGCTAGAGAATTTAATCATAAATTGATGGGAAGCCAGTGTCCGCTAAAGGATTATTTAAGACAGCTGATACTGGAAGAGAATGAATCCAGTGGACTATGTAAAGAATCTGTTCTTCTAGATTTTCCAAGTTTCCAAATTATTAGAAAGCAAAGTGCTTGAACTATATTAGCTTAACATTCCCCATCATGGAAGATGTGATCTGCCGTCTCTCAGATTCCAGTATTCACATTCAGTGAATGAATGCTGTGATCAAAGAGTCCTTGTGTCTAAGCTGTGCCAAGGAGGAGGTAAAATTGTGACTCTACATTTGAAAACTGCAAGTGGCTTCTTATGTTTCCTTTAGTTAAATTGTACAATAGATATCATTAATCTCCTACTAGGCATTAGGTGCCCTGAAAGATTCTGGAATTATAAAGTTGAATAAGACACAGTGTGTAAGATTCTGAAATTATAAAGTTGAGTAAGACACAGGATAGGTCCCAGGGGAGTTAACAGTCTGTGAGGAAATCACATACTTAAGACAGCTAACATAATTGGCATTGGGCAAGGGCATGAACAAAGGGTGGAGTCACTAATTTAGCTGGGATGCAAAAAAGGAAATTGTTCAGGAAGGTTTTACTGAGGAATTCAAAAATAAAATAGCACCTCCTAGATGCATAGAAACATATGGGCATTCCAATAGCAAAAGAAACCATGATATGTTTACTGGACAGAACGCTTCTGAATGAAAGTAGATATCCAGTACAAACTAGCTTGGAACAAATGCATACTGGCTGATAAAACTAGAATATCTATGAGGGTATACAGTGCTCACAATTCACTTCAGCATGACTGAAACCAGGCACTCACACTGCAGGCACCACTGGTTTCTGTCTTATTTCCTGTACTTCCATTTATATTGCCTTCATTTTCACAGAGGCTGTTTCCATGCGATGAGAAAGACAATGAACAATTTTGGGCTTGCATGTCCCTTTGCAGCCTGTGATTCTAGAGAATATCAAGGAACGTCTTTCTCAACAAACTTCTTCCAAAGTACAGGAAAAAACACTAGGTTTTGCTTGTACAGCGTCCCTATACCTGAACTTATTCTGATATTCCTTGTGATGAAATGCTCTTAACTGGTCAGTAAGGTGATGGAAACTGAAGAGGATTATTATGACATTAGAGTAGGGTATTTCCTATAGAAAGGAAAGCTGGAAAGATATACGTGACCAGTATGCTACAAAAGCCTACATACATATTGTATTTTGGAACTCATAGGTGTGACAAGTGAATACATCTCAGAAAATAATGTAATGTTGGTCAATAAAGTCAGATTGTTCTAATGATGATTTCAGAAGATTAGTATACCTGACAACATGATCTGTAAATAGTTCACTAAAGAGATCAGTGTTTATTCTAAATGTCAACAGGAAGCAGTTGCGATTTGTAATTCAAAATGTGCCTAGTACCTTGTAAATAACTTTCTAGTACAATCATTAAATGCTTAAAAATTCCTATAAATTAAATAATATCCTCTTCATTTAAAAGATGGAGAAGAGAAGCTCAGAGATTAAGTGTGACTCCAAGTCACAGGAGTGGTAAGTATCAGAATCAGTATTCAGGCTCTGATGCAAGTTTAAGGCCCATAGTTTTAGTCCCTATGCACATAGATATGTTGCAGAATTTCTGCTCCTTAGTTCAGCTAGATCCAGGTTATTGTGTCACAACCAGGAAAAGAAGCACACAGACATACTGAAGGGTGAGGGGAGAGGAATTTACTGGGCAAAAAGCAGAATAAGGAGAAGGAGAAGAAGAAGGAAGCTCTCAGCAAAGCGAGAGGGAGTCCTGCCAGCCAGCTCCCATCTCACAGATTGAATACCAGGCCACTGCACAGGAACTGAAGAGGCCAGACGCCTCCCGTTTGCAAATGGTGGGAACTTCCAGTGACTCCACCCCATCTATTCAGTGTGCAGGCCAGTTGGAGATTCTCCTGCGACTCTCCCCCTTATCTGCCTCTTGCATCTATCACATATATGTAGTAGATTAGTTGAGACTGCCACCATGAGAAAGGGGGTTTTAAAATGTCAGGTGCCAAAAAGGGAAACATTCTTTACTGAGAAAAAGAAGAGTTGAAAACTCTTTAGCAATGATCCAGGGGTCTGCTCTATGATTATCTGGATGACTTGGCTGGATTATATTTAGTGACGAGGTATGATTTATCAATTACCACAACTTAATTAAAAAAATATTCCTTAAGAACAGCCTCTTGCTTCTGATCTACATTTAATAGGCCAGTGGTTCCCAGTACAGGTTGTGCATCTAGCAGTTGGGTTTTAACAAGCTTCACAGGTGATGTTGATGCTCAGGCACATGTGGGGCTCATAGTACCAACAATATTCCCATTTCAATGTGCTCCCTTCCCCCAGCCAAGGTACAGTGATTTTTATCCCCAAGACAAAAGGCTGAAGTGCCTAATAAAAATGCCTTGTATTTTATGGAACCTTATGCTTAGGACAGAGGGTAACTGCCCTCTCATTCACTAGAATTTATAGTCTCTTGGTTCAAAATGAGCAAAGCTAATTCCCGTCCTTAGGTATTGCTATAATTTCCTTATTTCAAAGTTTATTTCAGAAGGTTTATTTACCCTAGCCATGCTGAAAATTTGGGAATTGGAGTGGATTCATCTATTTTCACTTTAAATTTTTTCTGACTCTTGAAAAGCTGTGATTACTTCAATATCTTCTTAAGTTTTTATTGTTCCTACTATCTACTCATCTTCAAAGGTGTCTCTTCACTGTTTATCTTTCCTTTAATAAATCAGAACTATTTAATTTCAAATGCTTTATGGTTATATTTGGAACCAATATGTATTTCCTTGTTCTTAGCACTTTTTCAGATAATTATTCTTAGTTTATTTTGTTGCGTGCTTTGAGCTTCACAGACCCAGCAGAAATGTCAGTGAAAAACAAACCATCAGTAATGAATTTGTTAGAAATCGATACTGATGCATAGGAGTCTATCAGAAGCTTCCCTAAAATCAGATTAAGATGAACTAGAAAGAATATAAATACTATGAGTATCTTAACAGAATGAACACAAAAGGAAGCAGGGAAAGTGCACAGAAAGGAAAGATTTGAGAAAAGAAAGAAAAAAATTATATGTTTCGTAGTTTCTTAGAATGTTTCCTTAATTCAGTTTCTTAATAATTCTCAGAAATCTGAATATTTTCTGGAGAGAAAGCTAGTATATTGATTTTTTCATGTGGAACTCTTTTCTGACAAAGCATAAGTTCAAGAACATCTATTCAGTATTTCCAAAGATCTCCATATAAAAACAAAAGTAAATTAATAGTTTAGAGATCAAAGCACTTAGAAAAATGTCATTAATCATCCCTCTATGAGTAAGTGGAGAATCATCACATATAAGAATATTTAGTAGTATGCATTTCATTAATATCAAATATTAGTGGGAGTTATGTAAGTGTGGAGAAAAAAGAACTGACTTCAATCTGTAGGAAAAGCAAGCAAATTTTCTGGATGGGAAGGAAAATTACAGTTTAATTATCAGACATTTTCTTAAAGTTAATTTTCCTTGCCTTTGTCTCATGATTTATGGGCATCTTATTTTAATTAGCAGTCTGGAGGTAAATGTTCTGTGAAAAGTTGAGTGTGTGTCCTCACTTTGCAAGGCTGCAAGGGGAACACATTGTGGAACATGTCACACAAGCTTACTAATGCCATATGTTATATATTCAGTTTCATTTTGCTTTGTTTTTAATTGCATAAATGTGACCAGGCACGTGTGAACCATAAAGTTAATAAAATGCAAGTTTCATGGCCCCTACCTTGCACAGGTTTTTCCCAAGGCACCAAGAGGGGCCTTAGCAATGGCATCTGGTCATGTTTTTGTAAAATTGGTTAAGAAAGATATAGTTGCTGCAATCTTTAAGATCAGGTTTTCTCCACCCCAACTAGTATTCCTTCACACTTACCTTACTGCCATTTGATAGTGATATAGTCATGGCCATTTCTGAAATCCTCTTAAGGGGAAGAAGAGTTGGGAGATACACATATTTTGCATTTAGTGAAATACAGTTATGAGCTTCAGAATCACTTCTGTGTATAGTTACATTACTGCCAAACACCTCAGTGTAGAAATGGCTTCCAGAAATATCTTCCTGCCAACTGTGAAGATTTACTATGTGATAAGGTTTGGCTCTGTGTCCCCACCCAAATGTCTTATCAAATTGTAATCCCCTATATTGGAGGTGGGACCCGTGGGAGGTGATTGGATCATGGGGATGGATTTCCCTCTTGGTGCTGTTCTTATGATAGTGAGTTCTTGTGAGAGCTGGTTATTTAAGTGTACAGTATCTCCCCTGCCCTCTCTCACTTCTACTCCAGCTATGTAATGTGTGTGTTCCCTCTTCACCTTCCTTTACGATTATGCATTTCCTGAGGCCTCCCCAGAAGCCAAGCAGATACCAGCATCATGTTCCTGTATAACCTGTGGAACAGTGAGCCAATTAAACCTTTTTCATTTATAAATTACCCAGTCTCAGGAATTTCTTTATAGCAGTGTGAGAACACACTAATACACTAGGACATGTTGAAAAACAAGGCCCAAAGTGGTATCATAGTCTGCAGGTATGCCTCAAATCTCACTCATGGCAATATGTGAAAAACTGAAGAGAAATAAGCTTTGAATTTTATGAAGCCATAAGCTAGTCTCTGGAAATTTCTTCCAAATATCACATGTGTAAAATTATAAGTAGAGAATTTGTTTCTTAATGATGGCTCTTCAAAACAGAAGTTTCCTTGTCATCACTATATGAGATAATGCAGATTATATACTTATAAATGTACCAAGCACCTTTATGGAAATCATGCAAAATAAAATTATCAGAATTCTGGTGGGGCAGACCTGCTGACCTGCAGTAGAAATATGAAACAGAGACAATACATGTCTGAGAATTTTCAAGTGTTATGAATACCCAATATGAGTAATTTTTTAAAAACTACTTTTGGTTACTTACACTAAAGAAAGGTCTAAATAATTTATCCAGACTCTATATAGAAAAATATTTTTAAATTGTTCCACAAAGAGGTGATTTATTAAACAGTACATGGTCAAAAGTTGTCAAAAATAAAACTATTATGATGGCATATGATCAAGGAGTTCACAAATAAAAAAGATATTTTTTTCTAGATTTTGTGGTGTTTGTGATATTTGTCAGCTTTATAAAAGTTTATAATTATGGTTTCTTTTCCATTTTAAATATATATTCAATTTTATATAGTTTGTATTCATAATTCCATGAGTTTATTTATTTATTTATTTATTTATTTTATTCATTTTTTGAGACGGAGTTTTGCTCTTGTTACCCAGGCTGGACTGCAGTGGCGTGATCTCGGCTCACCACAACCTCCGCCACCTGGGTTCAGGTAATTCTCTTGCCTCAGCCCCCTGAGTAGCTGGGATTACAGGCACGCGCCACCATGCCCAGCTGATTTTTTGTATTTTTAGTAGAGACGGGGTTTCACCATGTTGACCAGGATGGTCTCGATCTCCTGACCTTGTGATCCACCGGCCTCGGCCTCCCAAAGTGCTGGAATTACAGGCATGAGCCACCGCGCCCGGCCCCGAATTTATTTTTATAGACAGACTCCAAACTGAATAAGTTTAGGTTCCTATAAACCTGAATTTTCCCCTATAGAGAGCTTCTTCTAGGAATGAGGCCTGCAGAAATGGAGAAGATGGCTCCTTACTTGCAGACTGGAGTCGTTATCCTTCCTGAGGAGTATTAACAAGCAGTGTTTGTTCAAGTAATGTCAGAAAGGTTAACTTTAGAAAAATTTGTTAATGTAATTTATCCCCATGTATTGATTAAAGGAGAAAAATTATAAGATCATTTCGATAAATGCAAAAATAAATTAAAAACCTAGGAGATATTAAATTCATAGCAAACTAAATATGGAAGGAATCATCCTTAATCTGATAATGGTTGTCTATTAAAAGGCTATAGTAATTACTGAATTTAAGGTGAAATAATAGAATAAATCACTTTAAGATCAGGAACAGAATGCAAAATCTCTATTACTGCCAACTAAAGCAACAAGACAATCAAAAGCAATTAGAAGTAAAAGTATTGGGAAGAAAAAATAATTTATATTCCACAGATTATATAATTGTCTTCCTTGACTATTAAATACAATCTACAGGAAAAATGCTAGAAATAATAAGCAAGGCAGTTGCATTGAAGATACAAAAATTGGTTACATCCCTATGCACTAGAAACAGCCATTAAGAAAATATAATTGTTTTTAAAAACATCATTCACATTAGCAACAGAACCTATCATATAACCAGAAATAAATCTATCAAAAAAGTCCAAGATCTATAGGGAGAAAATGAATAATATCTTTATTGAAGGCATAAAAATCCTATAAGTAAATGAAGAGAGATGCTTTTGGTCATGGATGGGAAGAATCAGTTTCATAAAGGTGTCAATTCCCTGTAAATTAATCTATAAATTTAATGAATTTCTATCATAATCCCATCACAGTTTTTTATAGACTGTGACAAGCTAGTTTGAAACACATATGGACAAGTGCATAGCCAAGAATGGTTAATTTCAAAGAATGATGAGGAGGAATTTTCCCTATTGGACTTATAAAGCTATAGTAACTAGGAGAATATTTATTCAGAGATAGAGAAATTGATCTTTGAAATGTAATAGAGAGAACAACTCTGACACAAATACGAGAACCTTATCTTGACAAAGGTAGCAATTTACAATTCAGCAGGAAGTTGAACTACATAATAAGTAGTGCTGAGACAGGATGCAAATGAAAAAAGCACAAAATTAGCGAAGTAATTTATACCAGTGGTTCTCAATTGGAATGCTTTTGGCCCCTGTAGCAATGTTTAGAGTCATTTGGGAGTAAAAACTGGAAGGGAAAGATATTATTGGTGTCAAGTGGGTCAGTGATGCTGCTGAATGTTCTGCAAAGCACAGGGCAGCTCCCCATCCTACCCCTCCGAATAGAGAATTATTCAGCCCCAAATGTCATAGTGTCATCACTGAGAAACCCAGCTCTAGTAAGAACAGATTTCTCCCCGATAACCAGAAGTCTGGGTTGTGGCTATCTGGGAGAAATCTGTCATTCCTTTTCAGATCTGTTCAAATGTCACCTTCTAAATACAACTTATCTGAACCCTATTTATTTATTTTTTCATTCACTTAAATTTCTTCTTTATGGCATTTTTAAAAATTTTAATTTCAGTTTTTATTTTAGATACAGGGTGTACATGTGCAAATTGTTTTACATGGAATTATTGCATGGTTCCATGTTTAAAGATCCCATTTCCCAGGCAGTGAGCATAGTACCTGATAGGTAGTTCTCTTAACCCACTCCTCCCCTTGCCATTCTTTCATAGCCCACAGTGTCTATTGTTCTCCTATATCTAAAATGAGAACCTCTATTCCTCCTTCTACAACATTTCTGATCCCTCTTGACTCTGCTCTCCTTTTTCATTTTGCTATAGCACTTATATTCTAACATTCAACAAAATGTACTTATTATGTATATTGTTTATTGTCAGTCTGCTAGAATGTCTTGTTTACTCAAATATCACAAACACCCAGAATAGTGCTTAGCATGCAGCATTTAATCAATAAATATTTAATAAATAAATAATCCCAAGCGCTAATTACTACTTACAGTAGCAGGATCGTTCATAAACTTCTGGTGGATAGTGTCATTTTGAAGAGAACTGTGGCATTGTCAATTATATTTGAAGATGCACATACCAAGGAAGTGAATGTGAAGATGGTAGTCAAAGTTTATCACAGAACTTTTTCCCCCAGCACCTAACCATATCAACCAATAAAGTCAGCTCCAAGAAAAAGAGTCACCAAGTTATCTTGAGTAATAACTCAAATCCACAAAATTAATGACATGTAACTAATAAAAGAAGCAGAAGATTAAGAACAGAAGAGAATTCCGACATATCAGGGTTCCAAACCCTAACCATCTCCGAATCTGCATACCATGATCTTTTTAATTTTTTTTTAGGTAATAAATAGGAGCTCATATTTGCCCTTTTCTTTTAATTTAAAACAAACTGGCATTTAAAAGCTATTATCCACAGTACAAATCTAGAATCACATGGGACACACACACATACATGCACATATGTGTATGTCTGTGCCTTTGTGTGTGTGCATATGGATATGTATGGATGTTTATATTTATATCCTCATGCTCAAACTCAGACCTTTTGAAGTAGCGTTTCCTGATATGGAGCCCAAGATTATGTGTGTATGTGATGTTCTTTGTTGTTATTGCTCTTCAGCTGATTCTGATGATCAGTGAATTTTTACAACTTTCCATCTAGTAGGTTTTCAAATATGTTCCAAGAAGCCCAGAATATGTGAGTATCTGTGTAGATATCTGTGGAGTCATATATTTCGTACTCTGAGAAATAAGATGGTTTTATCTCTTTTATATGTATATTTGTAAATTTTGTGTAAGATACTGTTTGGAACAAAATTTTTTTAAAGTTAATATTCTATTGATCCAGAGAAACTTGGTAAACTGAATGACGTTTAAAGTGTGTAGGTAGGTGCTGTGATGGACCATGCAGATCTACAGGAATAAGGAAATTTTTCCTTCAGCTGTTGAGAGTGCTACCAGAAGATGAACCTCAGCTCTCATCCATCTTTGAAGATTGCTTCAGCTGAAGAAAATGGTCTGGTGCAAGGTCAGCTTCCTTCTAGGAAAAGCGCATATACAAAGACCAATCTATGTGGGTGTAAAAAGTCCTGGCTCTCTTGCTTCAACTCAGGACAACTTTGAATAGCAATCAAAGTCTCCAGAACACCCTCTGATGGGACCAGATGAGCCCTTCATTAGGACAGCAACACAGCTGCCTCTGCCCAATCCTGCGCCATTTCCATCCTCACTGTTAAATTCCCAAGGCTCTCCCTAATAAGCATCCTGCTCATTAAGGTGCATCTCAGAGTCTGCTCCTGAGAAACCAACTTGCAACACCAAATGAACCTAGATCATGTGAATATATGATGCATCACACTATGTCATTGCTAAAGGAGTGAACTAAAAGACTGACAAACAGATGAAAGAAGGAAAAATGTACCACATGCTGGATTCAGACTTCTGCATTCATAACAAATGGAAACTAATGGTCTGCCAGTTGTGAGTTAGCAAAACAGGAAGTTTGTAAGGCACATCAGCGTATTACATGGATATACATATATAGCATTAGCTTCTGCCTTCACCTGCTTAATTAGAGACACTATCTACTTGCAACAAAAGTTGGAGAAAGATAAAAGCAGGCAGTCATTAAAGTCTGAGAAGTGAAACTATTGAAGAGAAGTCAAATAATTTGTTTTAAACATAGTAGTCCTACCTCTGAGATCAGTGGGAAGAATTAAATGAACTATACCCACCTTCCAATTTGTAAAAAAAATTAATGCACATGCAATTAATTATTTGTCTTTTAAAAAATGACAACTTAAATAAGTTAAAATACATACACACTGATGTCAGATAAAAACGCACACCAAAGTCATGTACCAGTTGCAGGGTTCCACCGTTGGTGAAGGAGACCCAGATAACAGCATTCTGGGTAAGGACATGAAGCCACTGTGGGAAACATTGCCTCCCAGTTCCTATGTATTGCTCACATCTTCTGAGGCTATGTGCTGTGTTCTTGTTTTATTTTGTTAGATTTATAGTTGCTGTTTTACTCAAATACATTCTCATCTAGAGAAGCTTCAGTTAATATCATAAGAAAACATTCAGATGAAGAACCATTGAAAAAGTAGTGAAAAGATCACTGTTAACAGCGAGAAAAGCACAGTCAGAGAGATATTTGACAGTGCTGCCAAGGCAAAAGGATGTGTGCTAAGGCTGGAACCACTGCATATGAAGAGGACTCCCTGTGCAAGATCTCTATGACAGAGATGACAGAGGATGAAAGAACTAACACCGAGTTTCATTCTGTGGTTCATTTGATCACTGTCTCTAACTTTTGTTCTCACAATACAGATTTGTATGCATTCATTGTTTCCAAATCTGTTTGTTTATTGTACCAATAAGTAAATGTGGCAAAAACAAAATACAACTTCAACATTTTTCAACCGTTTATAGCATTGATTCTGCTTATATGTTTTACTTCTCATGAGAATATGTATATTGATTTGAATTTTTTAACTTATTTCCACTTTTTATAAATGCAACTAACATGTAAATAAAAAGACAAGCATTGTATTGTAAAAAACCTAGTCAGTATTCTGAAATTCAAAACGCGTTAGTTATCTACCCAAACTTTCTCCAATGCCTAAAATGTGTCTCAATACTCCTAGATGAACAATATTGCTTTGAATTCTTAAATATAATCAAAAAGCTTAGATTTATTTCAAACCTGAATAACTGCTAGAAATAAAATAAAAACACTCTTCTCTTCAGTAACTTTTTATTATAATAGGTTATTTAATAAAACAGAGCATGAATTATTTAATTGCCCACCATAGAAATGAAAAAGACCTGTGAATTGGTGGTGAGATTGAGAAATACAATTAAACTGTAAAATAAAATCTCCACTTTACCTAGGTGGGTAATGGAGAAATAATACACATTGTCTGAGAATTTAATTAGACCAGAGTAGTTTTAAAGCTTAGATTCACAAAAGGAGCCCCACACTAAGGGAACAGAAAAAGCTAATGCTGTGTATAAAAATACAGAAATATTTGTTTTTTATGTCCGCAAAGAAAGAGGCCTAGGAGGAAAGATGAGGAGAGACAGTGAGAAAGAAAAAGAGAGAAATGGGCTAAGCAGAGGTAGAAACTAGGTTTGTAGAAATGTCTACAACCTTAGAAAATGCAAAGGGTCTGTTTGTGTGGTTGTAAAACTTTCCTTATTCCCAATCTTTCAGCAAAGTATCCTACACCCACAAGTGCCCTCTATGAGTGGTGTGTGAGTTGTATGTATGTGCATTTGTATGTATAATATGTATAATAAACCAAAGGACAGAATTCTACATGGGGACCTCCATGAGTAAAGGATATGTATAGGATGGTAAACAGCAGCAGAAACTCAGATCAAGGTGAACTTGAGAAAAGAATTCCCCTAGGAATTTTCAGACTTCATAGGGAAAGCCTTAGACTTCACACAAATCATAGAATAGGTTTAGCTAGTCTTACTTAGGATATTATAAATTAACCCAGCTGACATTTGCAGTTCAGATCTGAGCATGTCCTGGTACATTTTATAATTTATAATTCAACAATGCTAGTTCCTGCTAAATATAACTGGTATTCTCTAAGGGCTTGGCTTAACTTCATCATGACTTTCTTCTTAACGTCAGAAATCCTCTGAGTTATGCTGATGCAAACTTCTATTGAAACCAGTAAAGACAATTTCTCTCTCCACCCAACCCTCTCCACTGCATCAAGAAGCTGATGTTAACTCTCCAGTTAGATCTTAAAATTAATTTAAGCTTTCTACACCACTTTGGAGCCTCAAGACCTGACATTTCCATCATTCCATTAAGCAATTTTTGTTCCAATCTTCTACAAATCTCTTTCATGACAAACTCATGCATTTAAAGAAAATCATGTGTTATCACCAATATAGGGAGATTCTCTCACAACATCATCTAACCAAGAATCCCTGTTGAAGACTGCTTCTGTCTCTTGTACCCCTCCAGTTTCTTCCTTCTGCTTGAAGCATTCATCACTTAATGAAATATTTAACTACTCTTTGCAAATCCTCTTCAACTTTCAGAGATTTTTAGCATTTTACTTTCTGTTGATAGGAACTGGTTCTTTTCCTCCTCCCATTGAAAATGTTTCCTGTTTAGAACCCTTTTTAGAAATAAGCTTACAGTTGTTTCATCACAGGGTCAGAGCGGTAAAACTGAGAAAAAGATGGTAATTCATCTTCCACCTCCCTGAAACTCTTCTCAACAAGGAAATGACTATAAAATAGTGGAGAGAAATCATCAAAATTTGGATCATTTCCATTAGCATTTTAGTTAACTGTATTTAATCTGTGTCTCTATGCTATAAAGCACATACTGTCTGAAACATACTTTTTGGTTCTTCCACATTGAAATAGCTATATGATTGTTTCTTCCTTGCCCAAGTTGTAAAATATATGCGTATTTTAAGATGTAGTTGAATATCGATGTAAATAATTAAGAAAGTTAAAACAATCACACATAACTATCATATCATATACAATTTGTTGTCTAAATTGGGACCTTTTTAGAGTGAAAGTGGTGGTAATAATTACTTTGGGATAGTAGACTGTCCCAGGAGAATCCCAGTGTGGTCACTCTACCTTCAATTGATGTGTAACCTTCCAGAATGTATTGTATGAATATACACACTATAGATTGCTTGCCTATTTAGAAAAAAATAAAATATTATGCATAGTTGTGTGAAGTTTTTTATATAAAATAGACATTTATTTCCACATCATAAGTACAGAGCTATGACTAGAGTGACTTGTACTTGGTAAGTACTACATAAATAGTATTCTTATTAATTTTAGAATTACTGTATTGTTATAGTATGCTTTTGCTTAGTAAATCAGTTTCACATCCTAGTATTTAAGATACAATGACATTTTTGCTATCATAATCAATACTGTGATCAACATTTTTGCCCTTCCTTAAGGTAAATTTTTGTCCTTCCTTAAGATCAATGTCTAGAAGATGATTTGGGAATTTAAAGTATGTAATTTTACATTTGATGACATATTCATTTAGTGTTTTCTTACAGACAATTTATGTTGTATATGTTTTTAAGAACAATATAAATTTAAAGGTATCAACATACATACCCATTGAAAATGTATGAGTGCCAATTTCCCTATAATCCTGATAGCAATAAATGTTAACAACAATTTTGGTCTTTTTCAATTTAACAAATAGAAATAATTTAGTATTTTAATTGCACTCTTTGGATCCAGCTAATTAATATTCACCCCTGGAGCTGGGGATAGAGTAGATAACTCAATAGAATAGAGCTTATTGTAGAAAATAGAAATAAGGACAGAAAATAGAAGCTACAATGAGTCCTACAAAAGCAACCAAAATCTATTTATTTATTAACAGAAAATTCTCACATTATTGCTCGGTGTCTAAAGTTTAAATAATATGAGCTTCAAACTAATAATAATAATAATAACATGAGCTTCATCCATGTCCCTGCAAAGGACATGAGCTCATCCTCTTTATGGCTGCATAGTATTCTGGTGTATATATGCCACATTTTCTTTATGCAGTCTGTCACTGATGGGCATTTGGGTTGGTTCCAAGTCTTTGCTATTGTAAACAGTGCTGCAGTAAACATATATGTGCATGTGTCTTTATAATAGAATGATTTATAAACACAAGAACAAAAAACCAAACACCGCATGTTCTCACTCATACTGGCTATTGAACAATGAGAACACATGGACACAGGGAGGGGAACATTACACATCGAGGCCTGTCGGGGCAGTGGGGGGTCTAGGGTAGGGATAGTAGGGGGTGGGAGGATTGGGGAGGGATAACATTAGGAGAAATATCTAATGTAGATTATGGGGGGATAGATGCAGCAAACCACTATGGCACGTGCATACCTAAGTAACAAGCCTGCATGTTCTGCACATGTATCCCAGACATTAAAGTATAATACAAAAATAATAATATGAGCATTATGATATACTACTTAGTAGCAAAGGTTCCTATAAATTAGTACAGGAGGAGAATAATTATACAAAACAGTGTCAAAGACAGTATTTAAGGCAAACAAGATGTTGAGCTTCTCTGATTTCTCACTTCAAATTTAAGCATTATTAGTGAAAATAGTACTACAAGAAAAGGTTTTTCTCTTAGCTAACTTATAATTATACTTCCTTCTTTTAAGTACAAGCTTACATGAAAGTCTGCCTAAGTCTGCGTAAAGGAATAATGGGAAGACAGAAACATCGATTTCAAAAGATGCTGGTGGAAATTTAGAGTTAGCTATTTTAAAATTTATGAACACCAGTAGTAATTTAACTTGTGATGGAGATAATTTTATTCCCATTTCCAAGAATGCTAATGTTCACATTTCAGTTATTAAAATTAGTCTGATTTAATTATTTTCTGTAGGCGTGAGTTGAGCTGTACTGATTTAGAATGGCAACAAACACTAAGTATGGTTTTGTGATCTGTGACACTCTATGGCTATTAACACCAAATACAAATGGGTTGACACAGTGTCCTTTTGACCTAAAATGCAAAATCCATTAGGAATTAATGGTAGATGATATTCTAATCCATTAGGAATTAATGGTAAATGATATTCTAAAGATAATATCATTCATTTATTTGACAAATATTTATTGAGTCTTTCCATAAAACCATGCTTAGGGAAGGGAAACTAACATTTACTGGAGACTTCAATTTGCACCAAGGACTGTTAGGCTTTTTCTAAACATGACTTAATCCTCAGGACAATCGTATGAAAATAGGTATTATTATGATGGTTTACAGGTGAAAATATATAAATGTGCTAAGGTTACCTTGCTCAAATTCAAACAAAATATAAGCGGTGGCACTGTAATTCACATCCATATCTTCTGTAATCCCAAATCTCAATTCTTTTTATTATGCCATGTTCCTAGTAACTGGGTGGATTTCAAGTAGCATAATACATCAATTGTTTCTATTGTCAAAAACTTACAGCCTAATTGGAAAGACATGATATGCAAATGGCCATTCATTCAACAAACACATTTAAGCCACTGAAATAAATAAATAATGTTTTATACAGGTGGAGAAAAATTAGTTTCATAGTTGATGAAATTTATATAGCATGCCTTGAGAAACTTCTGAATTATTTTTTCTTTTATGAACAAATAAAATTATTAATGTTTGAAAAATCCACTTTATAGATCTCATGGGGTAAGGTAAAAATAAATGAATATCAAATTTAAAAATCTACTTTAATAAAATGCTTTCTTCTTTACAACTATGAAGTTTTCCAAGGAGCAGCCACTTTCTGATGCTTGCAAAGTTAATCAGAGCATCATATTTAACTTAAAGCATAAGAATTGCTTATAGGCATTTCAGTGGAAATCTTAATTCGTGAATTTTCCTATACTGGCTTGTACATGTTTGTACACATATGAGACAATGAAATTTTATTGTCCATTACATTTAACTAGCTTAAGTTCTTTTTCCTATGTCACTTGGGAATCAATAGTATATTCATTGCATCCAAACTAAAATCCCCAGTTTATATCCCCAAATTTGTTCCAATCCCAAGTTTTCCATGTTGGTGACTTGCAAAACAAAAAACTAAAAGTTAATCTTGCTTTCCTTTGTTTACTATCACTCCATCACCCCTATAATTTATTAATACCTTTTTTCATTCTACATGTCCACAATATATACCAAAAATACATATTTCTCTCCAATTTTACTCCTTCTACCATAATCTACCCCATTACCACCTGAAATTTGGTCTATGGGAATAACCCCCTAACTCATCACTCTGCTTCTATTCTTGCCTCACCCTGTATCTTCTCCACACTGTAGCCAAAGTGAGCCTTTTAATTATTTTCAATAAAACTCAAATATTATTTGTTCTATATTTTAACACTTAATAAACTTAAATTCATTGATTGATTAATTTCCAAGGCTCTGAAATTCCTTTGACCTTAGAATAAAATCTAAATTTCTTATTCTATAGGAACCCGCAAAAACTAATGCCTCTTCGCCCTTTATCTACAAAACACAGTTTAGTACATGATTCTCCAATGTTGAAGCTGATAAAGCAGATGTGTAAACCAGCAGAATCACTACTTCAACCAGCATCTTGTTATGGAACCAAAAGATTCATATGCATGCTGCACAGTGACATACCAATACACTGAGATAGCAGGGTTTACAGCAGAGAAAAAGTTTAATAATCTCAGGGTAGCCAAGAAAAGAGACAGAAAGAGGCCCTTAAATCCTTAGCCATGAGGAGTTCAGAACTGAGATTTTTAAGGGGATTATGGATGGTCTGGACAATTGGGGTTATTGATTAGTCAGGGTAAAAGGGATTAAATCACCAGGATGTGGAAACGTCATTCTTTAGTGAGTCAGCTCCTTGTTGGGAGACTTCAGACCAGCTGACATTAGTTGTTTTGCTAGTATAAAGGACCTGAAATAATAATTCAGATAGCATAACATTTCATAATGTTGTTGTCTATACAGGAGTTAAGGGGAACTATAATTTTGTGACAAGGTCTACATAATTGGCAGCAAATAAGTATGAGAAAGTGAATCAGAGCAAGCTGACCTAATGATTATTGCTGAATGTGCTGCTGATTTATTTTCATTTCCTACTTCTCTTCTTCCCTGATTAAGTTTATAAAGTTAATAGGAATATTTTCAATCTCATGTCCACATCATGTTCACCCGGTTGTTTTATTGCATTTACTTTTTGTAACTCCTAGTCTGAGCAAACCAATTATATAAGATTTATATGTAATCATTTTAGGGATAAACTAGTCCTACTCACATGCTTAATATAGTTGGAAGATGTTTGGCTTCAGAATGGCACTTTAGTTGGAATCTTGGTTCCACCACTCCCTGTCTGAACATAGTTATTTTACTTCTCTCTGCCTTGGTCTCTTAAACTATAAAGTGGGAATAACAAACATATATTTTACAAAAGTGTTGTGCTTGAGTCAAAAGGAAATAAATTGCAAAACAGAAACTTAGAGAAGAAATTTAGCAAATTTCAGTTTCTTTTAACATGCAAGCCAAAACTAAACTTTTCTATAGCTTAGTAATGGTCATTTAGTTTTATAGCCTAAGTTATGCTCAGTTGGTTAATTTTACCAACCAGCATTGCTTTCTTAAAGTAACCAATTGCTATAACAATAATCTCGGCTCAAATTTTTTTTTCTTTTACATTTTCAGTTCTGAGGTTTTCTCTTTTTAATGTGCTAGGGACAGCAGGACAGCATTCCTAGTCATGGTACAAACACCCCATGACATTGGACACAGTTGCTCAGATCTTACATTCCAACTCCACTGGGAGCTAGTACTGCAGCAAGAGCAGGAGAGTTCTCTTTTGATTGTTTTGAGATAAACTGTGGCTGCAACTGTGTTCAGTAGCTTTTGGTTTTCTTGGCTTGAATACAGGCATTTTCATAGCCTTTGTTTCAGAGACTAAAATATTCATCAATCCTTGGGGAAAAGAGAAGACCCACCATCCTTTAAGGCAAAATATACTCCTTAAGAAGAATTTGTAAAATCTTATTTAATAAAATGATTTATTTTAATTTTTGAGACAGGGTTTCCCTGTGTCACCTGGGCTGGAGTACAGTGGCATGATCTTGGCTCACTGCAGCCTCAACAGCCCAGGTTTAAGCAATCCTCCCATCTCAGCCTCCCAAATAGCTGGAACCACAGGTACACACCAGCACTCCTGGATAACTTTTGTATTTTTTTGTAAAGATAGGGTCTCACCATGTTGCCTGGTTGGTCTCGAACTCCTGGGTTCAAGTAATCTGGCATCCTTGGCCTACCAAATTGCTGGGATTACAGATGTGATCTACTGCACCTGGCCACAGTTATTTCTTTTCAAATTGAATTACTTCATACTAGAGATGATCAGTTGGTCATTGTCAGGTCCACATCTATCTCACTTTGGAGCTCACTGGTACTCTTTCTTTGGCAATCTGCTGAGGGGTCTAGTGCTATGCAACCAAAGTCACATCATGATAACACTTAGGAGGCTCAGCAGTCCATTAGGATGTTGAAGAAGAAATGTATTCAAGAAGGCGAAATGTTCAAAAATAGTAAGATTAGAATATGGTGTGGGCACTCATCATATTAAGAATCATTAATCAACATGTAAGCCCCATGATTTTCTCTTCATACCTTTGGAAAGACAGACACTGACTTCACAACATCAGGTTTTCTACCCATAATCCACCAGTTTTGAAAACCTCTCATTAGTGAGAAGCAAATGATGTTTCAATTTTAATGGACCCTGAGCAAAGATTTCCATCTTGCATCCTCAACACCACATGAATTTTTATTAGTGAATGGCTTTGTAGCTATTTTGAATATTAGCTATTAAGAATGCTCAGAAAGCATTCTTACAGAAGTCATAACAATACCAGAAATTATGATAGGTATAGAGTTTAAAATAAAATCATCCAAGTAGGAGCAAACAAGTGAGCAAAGGAATAATTTCTTGTCATATTTGTCTGTTTACTTGTTTATTTACCTTGAATATTTTGAATACATAGAGGTAAAGATAAAAGTGAGATCAGAAACCAAAACAAGAGAAAAATTATTACAATATTTGAGCAATATATTGATATCTAGGTTTCCAAAGCAAACAGGAAATAGGGCCTTACATAATACTGTACGTAGTTTTCCTATCTGATAAACCTTTAGAAGAAAGTCTTTCTGGCACTAAAGACTAAAATTAAGTTATCTTATAGAAAAATTGTTCCTTTAGCAAATCATCAAGATGTGACAGTGAAGAGCATAAACTTCCTGAGTTAAAAAACTTCAATCTTGCTTCGAGACTCAGTTTCCACATCTGTTATATGGTGGTAACAACATCTATCTCATAGAACTTCTATAAAGATTAAATGTAAATTAAATGAATGTAATGTAAAATTTAATACAAATATAAAGAGCTTAGACTAGTGCTTGGAACATAATAAGCGCTATGAGTGTTATGATGATGATAATGATGATTACTATTATTATTAAAGGAAGACTTGTAGTAAAAATCGCGTTTCCTGACGCAAACTTCTCCTGTCCTGTCTAGCTCACAGGAAATTCCTATATTTCTAAACTATTTTTATATTTATTTCTTCTGGTTGTTCATTTCACAGTGCTAAATAACATTCTAATATATATTTATCAACTTACATTCTTTACCCCCACCTTCTATTCCTCCACTCCTGTGTCACTATTCTCACTCCTCTACTAAGCAACTCTGCAACTTTAAAGTTATCTCTCCAGGAATCAGTTACTCATTCATTCAAGCCAGACAGCATCTATTGACTCACAGATTAAGGATAAGAAGTCATATTAAAGAAACTGTCAGTTGCTATACAAAAGCTGGAAAACATAGGTTAGCCAGGATTTTTTTTCTATTGGCCTCATCTAAATAGTAATGACATAGCATCAAATCACTTTTCTTGCATAATTTTAGTGATTCCTAAGCTTGCAATATTAAAAATGCTTTGCTTTCTGATGATGTGACCTGATAGAATTTTGTGAGAAACCAGAGAAATAGGTGAGCTGACTCAAATGTTATTCAGTTTAGCCATACTTTTGACAGGAAACAAACCGCATGCACTTTGAGATTGTACTGTAGATATGACATATTTGAATATTGAAAAGAAATGTATGTGCTTGAATTGCCAAGCTTTCAGATTGAAGGCTTAACATTCTGTATTAAGAAGAGAAAATCTTGTTTTGTTGCCTACCATGTGATTTATTGGATACAACTCCAAAAGCACAGGCAACAAAAGCAAAAATATACATATAGGATTATATTAAACCAAAAACTGTCTCCATAGTAAAGGAAACAAAAAACATGGTGAAGAGAAATGGTTGTAAGAAAATATCTTCAAACCATATGTCTGATAAGGGACTAATACCACAAATATATAAGAAACTCAACTCAAAAGCAAGAAAACAAATAACCAAATTTAAAACTAGGCAAATGGTCTGAACAGACATTTCTCAACAGANTCAACATCTCCAATCAGCAGAAAAACTGCAAATTAAGAGCATAATATGGTTTGGCTGTGCCCCCTCCATCCAAATCTCATCTTGAATTGTAGTTTCCACAATTCCCAGATGTTGTGGTAAGGACCCAATGGGAGGTAATTGAATCATGAGGCAGGTCGTTCCCATGCTGTTCTTGTGGTAGTGAATAAGTCTCATGAGATTTGATGGCTTTATAAAGGGGAGTTCCCGTACACAAACTCTTTCTCACCTGCTGGCATGTAAGACATTCCTTGCTCTTCCACCATGATTATTAGGCCTCCTTAGCCATGTGGAACTGTGAGTCAATTAAACTTCTTTCCTTTATAAATTTCCCAGTATAAGGCATGTCTTTATTAGCAGCATGAGAACAGACTAATATAGATCACAACAGAACATTGTTTTACACCTGCTAGAACAGTTATCATCAAAAAGACAAATGATAGCAAGTGTTGGTGAGGATGTGGAGAAGTTGTTGAGATGATGGATATATTAATTAGTTTGACTGAATCTTTCTACGATGTATACATAGATCAAAACATCACACTGTGTTGCATAAATATATGTAATTATTATTTGTTAATTAAAAATACATTATTTTTAAAAGAAGGGAAAGGACCTAAAGTGTACTGATATTTAAACTTGCTTTGAGATGTTTGAAAAGAGTGATGGATCAATAGATGGGCAGATGGGAATCTAGAAGGATGAACAGGAGACAAAGCAAATGTAACAAAATTTCAACATTTGTAGCATTTACATGATAAGTGTATGGGTGTCTGCTATATAATTATTTCAGCTTTTCTATATGTTCCACAATGTTTATAATGATATATTGGGGAAAAATAATAGAAATTCCTGATTTTCTTCTATCAACACTGAAAATGCATTGAAGTGGTTTGTATGAATGAAGAGCTACATTGTTTCCAGGAAAAAAAATTGAAGATTTACCTGTTTAAAACTTAAATGCACAGTCTGAGGCTCTTAAAGTCTATATTATAAAGCAAAAATGAAAGAGCTCTGTCTTACATATACTTAAAATAGATATGAACCATGAACAAATTTGATGGCTAAGAAATCCCAGTGCAACTCCCCCAGGCCATATAGTTTTCAATGACATTGCCTTCCAGTAATCACCTAGACTAATACGTAAGCATCAAAATTTACCCCCCTAAACTACATGTGTTGACCTGTGAGTAGATTATCTTAATTTTATCTCTTAAAATGTTAGGTAGTACCAGTAAATAACGATAACAAAATTTTAGCTTAGTACTGAAGTATGAATATTTCTTAATCCAGATTGAAAGAAGAATATCCCAGGAAGAAAGCTCAAAGCAAAGCACAGAAACGTAGAAATATGAGTGTTGGTTAGCAAACGGCAAGCAGAAAAGAATGGCCAGAGTAGGAGATGGGGGAAGAAATTAATAAATGGGTCTGGAAAGGAAGAGAAAGATGGTAGAATAGAAGGCTCCACAGATAGTTCCCCCTCCTCTGCCCAAGGACACCAACCTAAAAACTGCCTACACAATATGAGCACCTACATAAGAACTAAAAATCAGGCGAGCACTCACAGTCCTGGTTTTAACTCCATGTCACTAAAACAGGCACTGAAGAGGCAGAAAAACAGTCTTGAATAACCTATGCCACCCCTCCCTTACCCCCCACAGTGGCAGCATGGTGTGGGGAGCATTTCTGTGGCAGGCAAAGGGAGCACGTAGCAATTGTGAAGCGTTAAACTCAGTGCTGTCCTGTTATAGCAGAAAGGAAAACTGCAGCAAACTCAGCTCACACCTTCCACCCACCTTGCACAAAGAGGGAGTATTTAAAACAGCCCTAGCCAGACAGGAAACTGAGATCCCTGTGGCTGGTCCTGCAAACCTCACCACTGCAGTCTAAAATGCCCTAGGGCCCTAATAAATTTGAAGGGCAGTATAGGCCACAAGGACTGTAACCTTTATTTGAGTACTAGTGCTGAATTGGACCCAGAAACAGTAGACAGTGGGGATGGGAGGACACACAACCTATCCATACACCAGCCGATGTAGCTAAAGAGTTGTTGGCATCACCCCTCCCCTAACCCTGCACAGCTCACAGCTCCAAAAGAGACCCTATTCTTCAGCTAGAGAAAAGAAGAGGGAAGAGCAGGGAAGACTTTGTCTTATATCTTGGATACCAGCTCAATCACAGCAGAATAGGGCACTGGTCAGAGTTGCAAGATCCTCTTTCCAGGTCCTAGCCTCTGATGACACTTCTAGACATGCCCTGGGACAAAGGGAACCTGCTACCTTGAAGGGAAGAACCCAGTCCTGCCAGGATTTGTCACCTGCTAACTGAAGAGCCCTTGGGCCTTGACTAACCAGCAGCAGTAGCCAGGTACTATGTCAAGTGTCTTAGGTAAGGCTCTGAGATTTGCTGGCTTCAGTAGCAGCTTAGCCACAGTGGGGTAGAGCACCTACCAGGCTTTGGGGTCCCTGATTCAAGAACTTGGCTCTTGTACAGCGTTTCTGGACATGTCCTAGGTCAGAGGGGAGCCCACTTCCCTGAAGCCTGAGTCCCAGGTCAGGCAGCATTCACCACAAACTGACTCAGAACTTTTGGGCCTTAAGATAACATTCCCAGTAGTCTGAGAGTACTCTTTATGGACCTGGGGTGGCAGTGGCCATGGGGTGGGGTTCCTCTGCCTTTAGAAATGAGAGGCAAAAGTGGGAAGGATTGCAGATTATGGGTCGAGTGCCAGCTCAGCTGTAGTACAGTGGAACACCTAGCTCTTGGAAAGCACCTCTGGACCTGCTGGGGGACAGGGGTAACTTGTTGGCCTGAAGGGAAGTACACAAACCTGGAAGACTTCTCTGCCAGCTGATTGTACAGCTCCAGGGCCTTTAGCAAACATAAGCAACAGCCAGGGAGTGATTACATCAGGCCTTGGGTGAGACCCAGTACTGTGCTGGCTTCAGGTATGATCACGTGCAGTCACAGTGGTGGTAGCCACTGAGGTGATTGTGTCACTCCACCCCCAGCTTCAGCTTCCGGTGGCTTAAAACAGAGAGACTTCTGTTTTAAGCAAGGAAGAGACGAGAACAAGAGTCCCTGCTTGGTAATCCAGAGAATTCTCCCTGATCTTGTCCAGGACCATCAAGATGGTACCTACACAAGTCTTTAAGAACCAGTGTTACCAGGCTTGGGACGCTCCCTAAAGCAGATACAGCTTAGATCTGTAAGAAACATCTGCATCTAAGTCTTTTTGAATATCTGGGAAGCCTTCCCAAGAAAGACAGGTACAAAAAAACCCAGACAGTGATGACTATTCAATGCCCAGACAGAAGCAAATATCTAGTGTCAAGACTTTCCAGGAAAAAAATAAGACCTCATAAAATGATCTAAATAAGGCACCAAGAACAAATCCTTGAGAAGCAGAAATATGTGACCTTTCAGACACATAATTCAAAATAGTAATATTCAGGAAACCCAAAAGAATTCAAGATAACACAGAGATGGAATTTATAATTCTATCATATAAATTTAACAAAGAGATTGAAATAAGTTTTAAAAAATCAGCAGAAATTCTGGAGCTGAAAAGTACAACTGGCATACTGAATAGAGCATCAGAATATTTTAATAGCAGAATTGATCAAACAAGAAAGAAATTAGTGAGCCTGAAGATGAACTATTTGAAAATACAGAGTCAGAGGAGAAAAAAAAAGAGTAAAATAAAAGAAATGAAGTATGCCTACAGGATCTAGAAAACAGCCTCAGAATGGCAAATTTAAGAGCTATTGGCTTTAAAGAGGAGGTAGAAAAAGAGATCGGGGTAGAAAGCTTATTGAAAGGGATAGTAACAAAGAAAGTCCTAAACCTAAAGAAAGATACTGATTTCCAAATACAAGAAGGTTCTAGAATGACAGGCAATTTAACCCAAAGAAGACTATCTCAACTCATTTAATAATCAAACTACTGAAGTTCAAGAACAAAGAAAGGGGCCAGGTGCAGTGGCTCAAGCCTGTAATACCAGCAGTTTGGGAGGCCGAGGCGGGCGGATCATGAGGTCAAGAGATTGAGACCATCCTGGCCAACATGGTGAAATCCCGTCTCTACTAAAAATACAAAAATTAGCTGGGCATGGTGGTATGCACCTGTAGTCCCAGTTACTGGGGAGGCTGAGGCAGGAGAATTGCTTGAACCGGGGAGGCAGAGGTTGCAGTGAGCCGAGATTGTCCCACTGCACTCCAGCCTGGTGCCTGGCGACAGAGTGAGACTTTGTCTCAATAAAAAGACAGAAAGAAAGGATCCTAAAAGCAGAAAAAGCATTTTGGTGGAAACCTTACAAGCCGAGAGAGAGGCAGGACATATTTAAGGTGCTGAAGGAAAAATCTTTTACCCTAGAATTGTGTATCTGGTGAAAATACCCTTTAAACAAGAAGGAGAAATAAAGACATTCCCAGACCAAAGCTGAGGAACGTCATCAACACTAGACCTGTCCTATAGGAAATGCTAAAGAAAAGACACTAATGAGCAATAAGTAATCACCTGAAGGTAAAACACTCACTGGCAATAGGGAGTGGTTATATCAGGCCTTGGGTGAGACCCAGTACTGTGCTGGGTACATGGAAAAACACAGAATACTATAGCCCTGTAACTGTGGTATGTAAACTATTCTTCTTATAAGTAGAAAAACTAAATAATGAATGGATCAGAAATAATATCTACAACAACTTTTTAAGACATAGACAGTATCATAAGATATAAATAGAAACAACAACAGTTAAAAAACAAAACAAGGGAACAAAAGACAGAATTTTTATTGTTTTTTTTTGTGTGTTTGCTTATACGAACAGTGTTAATTTATTATCAACTTAAAATAATGGGTTATAAGATGATATTTGCAAGGTTCATGGTAACCTTGGGTCAAAAAACATACAACAGAAATACAAAAAATAAAAGGCAAGAAACTAAATCATATTGCCAGAGAAAATTACCTTCACTAAAGGAAGACAAAAAAAAAAAGAAAAAAGAAAGAAGAAAGAGAGGGCCTCAAAACAACCAGAGAACAAATAACAAAATGGCAAGAGTAAGTCCTTACTTTTCAATAATAACATTGAATATAAATGGACTAATGTCTCCAATCAAAAGACATAGGCTGAGTGAATGGATTACAAAAACAAGGCCCATTGGCTGGGCATTGTGAACCAAGTCTGTAATCCCAGCACTTTGGGAGGCCAAGGCGGGTGGATTATGTGGGGTCTGGAGTTCAAGACCAGCCTGGCCAACATGGTGAAACCCCATCTCTACTAAACTACAAAAATTTAGCCAGGCATGGTGGCAGGCACCTGTAATCCCAGCTACTTGGGAGGCTGAGGCAGAAGCATCGCTTGAACCCGGGGAGGTGGAGGTTGCAGTGAGCCAAGATCATGCCACTGCACTCCAACCTGGGCAACAAGAGTAAAACTCCAGCTAAAAAANAAAAAAAAAAAAAAAAAAAAAAGGCCCATTGATCTGTTGCCTACAAGAAACACATTTCACATATAAGTACACACATAGACTGAAAACAAAGGGATGGAAAAATATATTCCACGGCAATAGAAACCAAAAAAGGAGCAGGAGTAGCTATATTTATATCAGACAAAATAGGTTATAAGACAAAAACTATAGGAAGAGACAAAGGAGATCACTATATAATGAAAAATGAGTGCATTAATGAAGATGATATAATAATTTTAAATATATATGCACCCAAAACAGATGCACCCAAATATATAAAGCAATATTATTAGAGCTAAAGGGAGAGAGAGGCCCTAATACAGTAATAGCTGGAGACTTTAACACCCCACTTTCAGCACTGGACAGATCTTCTTAACAAAAAAATCAGACTTAATCAGTACTATATACTACTAGATATTTACAAAACATTTTATCTAACTGCAGAATACACATTCTTTTCCTCAGCACTTGGATTATTTTCAAGGATAGGCCATATGTTAGGTCACAAAAATAAGTCTTCAAACAATGAAAAAATTGAAATAATATCAAACACCTTTTCTAACCACAATGGAATAAAACTCAAAGTCAATAACAAGAGGAATTTTGGAAACTATGTAATTACATGGAAATTAAACAATATGTTCCTGAATGAACAGTGAGTCAATGATGAAATTATGAAAGAAATTGAACAATTTCTTAAAACAAATGGTAATGAAAACACAACATACCGAAACCCATGGGATACAGCAAAAGCAGTACTGAGAGACAAATTAATATCTCTGAGTAATCTACATCAAAAAAGAAAGCACTCACATAAACCAACTAATGATGCATCTTGAACTGACCATTAGCAAGTAATGAGACTGAAGCCACAATAAAAAGTTTTCCTGTAAAGAAATGCCTGGCTTTATTTCTGAATTCTACCAAAGATTTAAAGAAGAACTAATGGCAATCCTACTGAAACTATTCCAAAAACAGAGAAGGTGGGAATACTTCCAAACTAATTATATGAGGCCAGTATTACCCCGATACCAAAATCAGAGACACATCAAAAAATAAAAATAAAAAAAGAAAACTACAGGCCAATATCTCTGATGAATATTGATGCAAAAATCCTCAATACTGAATTCAGCCACACATATGATTATTTATCATGACAAAGTAGAATTTATCCCTGAGATGCAAGGATAGTTCAACATATGCAAATCAATCAATGTGATGTATAATGTATATACCCAATGAATAATGGGTATATGTGTATACCCATTATTCTGTTAATGTATATACCCAATGTATATACCCAAATCAATCAATATGATGTGTAATGTATATGCCCAATGAATAATGGGTATATACATTAACAGAATGAAGGATAAAAACCATATGATCATTCAATTAATGCAGAGAAAACATTTGATAAAATTCAACTTCTCTTGCTAATAAAAATACTAAAAAAATCCTGGTTATATGAGGAACATACCTCAATATAATAAAAGCCATATATGACAGACCCACTGCTAGTATCATACTGTATAGGGGGAAACTGAAAGCCTTTCCTCTAAGATCTGGAAAATGAAAAGGATACCCACTGTCATTACTGTTATACAAAATAGTACTTAAAGTCTTAGCAAGAGCAATCAGGCAAGAGAAAGAAAGAGCATCTAAAGTGGAATGAAATTTGGATGCAGATGATATGATCTTATATTTGAAAAATCCTAAAGATTATAGAGGCAAACTATTAGAATTCAAAACAAATTCAGTAAAGTTGCAGGCTACAAAATCAACATACAAAACACAGTAGCATTTCTGTATGAAAAAAATGAAAAATCTGGAAAAATAATAAAAAAGTAATCCAATTTATTAAGTTCTGTGGTACATGTGCCAATCATACAGGATTGTTACATAGGTATACACATGCATGGTGGTTTGCTGCATCCATCCCCCTGTCATCTACATTCGATATTTCTCCTAACGTTATTCTTCCCCAATCCCCCCACCCCCTGTTATACCTCCCCTAGCCCCTCCACCTCCCAACAGGCACCAGTGTGTGATGTTCCCCTCCCTGTATCCATGTGTTCTCATTGTTCAGCACCCACTTATGAGTGAAAATATGTGGTTTTTGGTTTTCTGTTCTTGTGTCAGTTTGCTGAGAATGATAGTTTCCAGCTTCATCCATGTCCCTGCAAAGGACATAAACTCATCTTTTTTATGGCTGTATAGTATTCCGTGGTGTATATGTGCCACATTTTCTTTATCCAGTCTATCATTGATGGGCATTTGGGTTGGTTTGAAGTCTTTGCTATTGTAAACAGTGCTGCAATGAACACGCATGTACATGTGTCTTTGTAGAATGACTTATAATCCTTTGGGTATATACCCAGGATTGCTAGGTCAAATGCTATTTCTTTTTCTAGATCCTTGAGAAATCGCCACACTGTCTTCCACAATGGTCGAACTAATTTACACTTCCACCAACAGTGTAAAAGCATTCCTATTCCTCCATATCCTCTCCAGCATCTGTTGTCTCCAGATTTTTTAGTGATCACTATTCTAACTGATGCGAGATGGTATCTCAGTGTGGTTTCAATTTGCATTTCTGTAAAGAACAGTGATGATAAGCATTTTTTCATATGTTTGTCGGTTGCATAAATGTCTTCTTTTGAAAAGTATCTGTTCATATCCGTCCACTTTTTGATTTTTTGGTGTTTTTTTTTTGTTGTTGTAAAGTTGTTTAAGTTCCTTGTAGATTCTGGATATTAGCCCTTTGTCAGATGGATAGGTTGCAAAAATTTTAACCAAATAAGTGAAAGATCTCTATAATGAGAACTGTAAAAACATTCATGAAAGAAATTGAAGAGGACACCAAAAAATATGAAAATATTCCATATTCATGGATTGGAAGAATCAATATCATTAAAATGTTCATGTTACACATAACAATCTACAGATTCGATGCACTCCCTATCAAAATACCAATGAAGTCTCACAGAAATAGAAAAAGCATTCCTAAAATTTATATGGAACCACAAAGACCCAGAATAGCCAAAGTTGTACTAATAAAAAAGAGCAAGCCTGGAGGAATCACATTAACTGACTTCAAATTATGCTACAGGGCCATGGTAACCAAAACAGCATGGTACTGGCATAAAAACAGATGCACAGACCAATGGAACAGAATAGAGAACTCAGAAACAAATCCACAGACCTACAGTGAACTCACTTTTGACAAAGGTAGCATGAACATACACATGGGGATAGCATGGTCTCTTTAATATATGGTGCTGGGAAAACTGGATATCCATATGCAGAAATAAAATTAGACTCCTATATCTCATCATATATAAAAATCAAATCAAAATGGATTAAATAACCAAGTCTAAGACCTCAGACTCTGAAACTGCTATAAGAAAACATTGGACAAAATCTCCAGGACATTGTTCTGGACAAAAATGTCCTGAGTAATACCCAACAAGCACAGGTAACCAAAGCAAAAATGGACAAATTGGATCATATCAACTTAAAAAGCTTCTGCATAGCAAAGGAAAGAATCAACAAAATGAAGTGACAACCCATAGAATGAGAGAGCATATTTGAAACTACCCATCTGACAGAGATTAATAGCCAGAATATATAAGGAGGTGAAAAAAACTCTATAGGAGAAAATATAATAATCTGATCAAAAATGGGCAAAAGATCCGAATAGACACTTCTCAAAATAAGACGTCTAAATGTAAACAGACATATTAAGAAGTGCTTAACATCAGTGATCATCAGAGTAAATCAAAACTACAGTGAGATATCATCTCACCCCAGTTAAAATGGCTTACATGCAAAAGACGGGCAATAACAAAAGTTAGCAAGGATGTGGAGAAAAGGGAAGCCTTGTACATTGTTGGTGGGAATGTAAGTTGCTAGTACAACCGCTATGGAGAACAGTTTAAAGGTTCTTCAAAAAATAAAAATAGAACTACTATATGATCCAGCAATCCCACTGATGGGTATACATACACCCAAAATAAAAAGAAATCAGTATATCAGAGACATATGTGTTCTCCTATGTTTGTCCTGCCTTTGCAGCACTGTTTATAATACCTAAGATTTAGAAGCAACCTAAGTGTCTGTCAACAGATAAATGGATAAAGAAAATGTGGTGCATAGTCACAATGATGTACTATTCAACCATAAAAAAAGAATGAGATCCTGTCATTTGCAACAACATGGATGAAACTGGAGATCCTTATGTTAAGTATACCATGCATAGAAAGACAAATGTGTTCTCATTTATTTGTGTAATCTAAATATCAAAACAATTGAACTTATATACATAGAATGCAGAAGGATGGTTACCAGAGTCTGGAAAGGGTAGTGGGGGCAGGGGAGGAAGTGAAGATGGGGATGGTATATGGGTACAAAAAAATACAGAGAAGGCCTACTATTTTATATTACAATAGAGTGACTGTAGTCAATGATAACTCAACTGTACATTTAACTAAAAGACTATAATTGAATTGTTTGTAATACAAAGGATAAGTGCTTGAGGAGGTGGCTACCCGATTTTGCATTATATGATTATTATTCATTGTGGGCCTGTATCAAAACATTTCATGGGGCCGGGCGCGGTGGCTCACGCTTGTAATCCCAGCACTTTGGGAGGCCGAGGTGGGTGGATCACGAAGTCAAGAGATCGAGACCATCCTGGTCAACATGGTGAAACCCCGTCTCTACTAAAAATACAAAAATTAGCTGGGCATGGTGGCGCACGCCTGTAGTCCCA